>NW_025778640.1:0-66430 GCF_021130785.1 Homalodisca vitripennis
GTCTGGCTGGACTGCAACTTACTGTACACTCGAGATGTGATCCTCCGAGCAGTCGGACTATGGACAACACAGGCACACCAACACAATAAAGTTCAATCTGCCAACATCAATCTTGCGAGAGTTGAGAGCTATCAGACGTCTGGCTGGACTGCAACTTACTGTACACTCGAGATGTGATCCTACGAGCAGTCGACTCTGGACAACACAGGCACACCAACACAATAAAGTTCAATCTGCCAACATCAATCTTGCGAGAGTTGAGAGCTATCAGACGTCTGGCTGGACTGCAACTTACTGTACACTCGAGATGTGATCCTACGAGCAGTCGACTCTGGACAACACAGGCACACCAAACACAATAAAGTTCAATCTGCCAACATCAATCTTGCGAGAGTTGAGAGCTATCAGACGTCTGGCTGGACTGCAACTTACTGTACACTCGAGATGTGATCCTACGAGCAGTCGAACTCTGGACAACACAGGCCACACCAAAACAATAAAGTTCAATCTGTCCAACCATCAATCTTGCGAGAGTTGAGAGCTATCAGACGTCTGGCTGGACTGCAACTTACTGTACACTCGAGAATGTGATCCTACGAGCAGTCGACTTTTGGATAACACAGGCACACCAACACAATAAAGTTCAATCTGCCAACATCAATCTTGCGAGAGTTGAGAGCTATCAGATGTCTGGCTGGACTGCAAACTTACTGTACACTCGAGATGTGATCCTACGAGCAGTCGACTCTGGACAACACAGGCACACCCAACACAATAAAGTTCAATCTGCCAACATCAATCTTGCGAGAGTTGAGAGCTATCAGACGTCTGGCTGGACTGCAACTTACTGTAACACTCGAGATGTGATCCTAACGAGCAGTCGACTTTTTGGATAACACAGGCACACCAACACAATAAAGTTCAATCTGCCAACATCAATCTTGCGAGAGTTGAGAGCTATCAGATGTCTGGGCTGGACTTGCAACTTACTGTACACTCGAGATGTGATCCTACGAGCAGTCGACTCTGGACAAACACAGGCACACCCAACACAATAAAGTTCAATCTGCCAACATCAATCTTGCGAGAGTTGAGAGCTATCAGATGTCTGGCTGGACTGCAACTTACTGTACACTCGAGATGTGATCCTACGAGCAGTCGACTCTGGACAACACAGGCACACCATACACAATAAAGTTCAATCTGCCAACATCAATCTTGCGAGAGTTGAGAGCTATCAGATGTCTGGCTGGACTGCAACTTACTGTACACTCGAGATGTGATCCTACGAGCAGTCGACTCTGGACAACACAGGCACACCAACACAATAAAGTTCAATCTGCCAACATCAATCTTGCGAGAGTTGAGAGCTATCAGATGTCTGGCTGGACTGCAAACTTACTGTACACTCGAGATGTGATCCTACGAGCAGTCGACTCTGGACAACACAGGCACACCAACACAATAAAGATTCAATCTGCCAACATCAATCTTGCGAGAGTTGAGAGAGCTATCAGATGTCTGGCTGGACTGTGCAACTTACTGTACACTCGAGATGTGATCCTACGAGCAGTCGACTCTGGACAACACAGGCACACCAACACAATAAAGTTCAATCTGCCAACATCAATCTTGCGAGAGTTGAGAGCTATCAGATGTCTGGCTGGACTGCAACTTACTGTACACTCGAGATGTGATCCTACGAGCAGTCGAACTCTGGACAACACAGGCACACCAAACACAATAAAGTTCAATCTGCCAACATCAATCTTGCGAGAGTTGAGAGCTATCAGATGTCTGGCTGGACTGCAACTTACTGTACACTCGAGAGATGTGATCCTACGAGCAGGGTCGACTCTTGGACAACACAGGCACACCAACACAATAAAGTTCAATCTGCCAACATCAATCTTGCGAGAGTTGAGAGCTATCAGATGTCCTGGCTGGACATGCAACTTACTGTAACACTCGAGATGTGATCCTACGAGCAGTCTGACTCTGGACAACACAGGCACACCAACACAATAAAGTTCAATCTGCCAACATCAATCTTGCGAGAGTTGAGAGCTATCAGATGTCTGGCTGGACTGCAAACTTACTGTACACTCGAGATGTGATCCTACGAGCAGTCGACTCTGGACAACACAGGCACACCAACACAATAAAGTTCAATCTGCCAACATCAATCTTGCGAGAGTTGAGAGCTATCAGATGTCTGGCTGGACTGCAACTTACTGTTACACTCGAGATGTGATCCTACGAGCAGTCGACTCTGGACAAACACAGGCACACCAAAACAATAAAGTTCAATCTGCCAAACATCAATCTTGCGAGAGTTGAGAGCTATCAGGATGTCTGGCTGGACTGCAACTTACTGTACACTCGAGATGTGATTCCTACGAGCAGTTCAACTTTTGGATAAACACAGGCACACCAACACAATAAAGTTCAATCTGCCAACATCAATCTTGCGAGAGTTTGAGAGCTATCAGATGTCTGGCTGGACTGCAACTTACTGTACAACTCGAGATGTGATTCCTACGAGCAGTCAACTTTTTGGACAACCACAGGCACACCAACACAATAAAGTTCAATCTGCCAACATCAATCTTGCGAGAGTTGAGAGCTATCAGATGTCTGGCTGGACTGCAACTTACTGTACAACTCGAGATGTGATCCTACGAGCAGTCGACTCTGGACAACACAGGCACACCAACACAATAAAGTTCAATCTGCCAACATCAATCTTGCGAGAGTTGAGAGCTATCAGACGTCTGGCTGGACTGCAACTTACTGTACACTCGAGATGTGATCCTACGAGCAGTCGACTCTGGACAACACAGGCACACCAACACAATAAAGTTCAATCTGCCAACATCAATCTTGCGAGAGTTGAGGAGCTATCAGACGTCTGGCTGGACTGCAACTTACTGTACACTCGAGATGTGATCCTACGAGCAGTCGACCTCTGGACAACACAGGCACACCAAAACAATAAAGTTCAATCTGCCAACATCAATCTTGCGAGAGTTTGAGAGCTATCAGACGTCCTGGCTGGACTGCAACTTACTGTACACTCGAGATGTTGATCCTACGAGCAGTCGACTCTGGACAAACACAGGCACAGCCAACACAATAAAGTTCAATCTGCCAACATCAATCTTGCGAGAGTTAAGGGCTATCAGATGTCTGGCTGGACTGCAACTTACTGTACACTCGAGATGTGATCCTCCGAGCAGTCGACTCTGGACTACACAGGCACACCAACACAATAAAGTTCAATCTGCCAACATCAATCTTGCGAGAAGTTGAGAGCTATCAGATGTCTGGCTGGACTGCAACTTACTGTACACTCGAGATGTGATCCTCCGAGCAGTCGACTTTTGGATAACAGAGGTGTACTTCAACAAGCTGCTGAATAGCACTCAAACCTTCTTCAAGAAAGCACTGAACTGGTTGGCTACAGGAGAGACACTTCTACACGTAGAAAGAAATTCTACGATTCGAAACCTTAATGTATGTTGCAAGAAAATAAAAGTCAGTGATTTACTAATAATATAAATATAATATGTAAAACAAGATAACAGTTTTACCGCTTGTGTAGTTTATGGCCATGGCTGGATCATGCTTTGATCTGTAAAGTACAGTATAGATGAGCGTAGGATGACGTCATAGTCTAGACCAGGGGTGGCCCAACCTTTTTTTACCCAAGGGCCACATTTTAAAGCCTTTATGATCAGGCGGGCCAACATCCCAGGGGATTTGGAACCCCATAACAAAACGTATTGCCCGGGGTTTGTTACAGAAATCTTGTGCAAAATATGAGTTTTAAGGTTATTTGGCCCTTGTTTCCTGATTATTGTAATTTCTTATTATTTATTAGTTGTTAGGTAAAGGTTTATAATATATTATGTTTTTAGGTTCTTTTAGTAGAAATAAATATAAACCCAGACTTTTGGATGTTTGCTCTAATTCTGAGGGAACAATAAAAAAGTCACCAATAAATTGAATACATTGATTTTAATTAATCCTACTAGGATACTAGGACATACAAATTACGTGGCGAGTGGTGACCTTGAATTGGGTAGAGGTTACGTCGCCGCACCACGCGCTGTGCCGTGCTTTACGCGCGCTCTATTCGCCAGCCGGCAGCCACCACCAGTAGTCAGTGAAATCTGTCTGCAAACTACTTCTTTCAACACTCATACTCCACCCACAATGAATACGTGCTCCGTTCTATCTACGTGAAATCGGCTGGACTGCTTGGTTCTCAAAATTTGTATTTTATTTAATATTTCAAATGCTTGTAAACAAATTTGGTTTGTTTTGGCAACAAGGCGGGCCACATAAAACTGACTCGCGGGCCGGATTCGGCCCGCGGGCCGTAGGTTGGGCAGCCCTGGTCTAGACAATAGACAATTTTCTTTATTTCACATATTCATAGAGAAACAGTACAATGCGTCAATACATGAGATAGTTAAAGAATGTTAATAGTTGAGAGTTACAGGATTTAAAAATTCTTGAAATAGAGTAGAAAGGTCGCTCCTGGAGCCAGACTGTGAGATGTTTCTTGAGGTGGCGTTCTGGTTTTTCTCTGAGGTGGACTGGTAGTTGATTGTATAGCAAGGCTTCCCTTATAGGAAGGCTTGCTTGTAAAGAGTGTTAGATGGTGAGGCGGCAGAGCAAAATCTGAAGCATGGCGTGTATTTTGGTTGTGTATGTCTCTTTGTCGGGTTTGATTGGTGAGAACAGCATGCATGATTGCCTCTTGCATGTAGAGCGCTGGGGCCGTCAGGATCTTGAGTTCCTTGAAGGCATCACGACAGCTTTCGAGGTAGTTTAGGCCTGCTAGAACATCTTATTGCCCTTTTTTGAAGTTTTTAGGATTCTTTGCAGGTTGGTAGCAGATGTTCCGCCCCAGGTCACAATTCCGTACCTGAGATGAGATTCAAATAGTGCATAATAGGCTATCTTTGCAGTTTCCAGATTGCTTGTGTGTTTTACCCTTCTTATTACATAAAGTGCTTGAAGAGAGTTTTTTACAAAGTAATTCTATGTGTTGCTTTCCATGTGAGCTTTGAATCCATTGTAATGCCCAGGTATTTGACTGTATCCTGAGCTGCAGTTCCAGGGATTGGTAGAGGTAATTCTTTGTTTTTTGTGGTGAAAATTAGCTGTATTGTTTTTTTTCTCATTAAGGGCAAAGGTCATTTCTTAGGCAATATTGTTTTGTGTAACTAAAAGCAGTGTCAGTAGTTCTTTTCAGGGTTTGAATGGATTATTTGCTATGGTGAGGACTGTGTCATCTGCATACATTGTTGTTTCACAGTATTCCTTTAGGTAGTCTGGAAGATCGTTTGTTAGGAGGAGAAACAGTACCGGCCCCAGTACTGACCCTTGAGGTACTCCTCTGGCAATGCTTGTCATGTCAGAATAGATTTTTTTTCGCTTGTTTTTGTGTAAAAGGTAAAGCAGGCCAGGTGTAGATTCTCAGTATTTAGTCCCTGGGTTGTAGATCTTTGAGTTCATCCTCTCAATATTGGGTTAGCTATTCAGCCAATTGTTGAGATCAGAGATGTTATTAATCTATTATGCCACAATCCAGTGAAGTGCACAGTTCCACTGATGGTGAGGAGTTCAAGTTGGGATGAAGCAACTTCTCTTGCACTGCCGACCAAGGAGTTGTAAACACTATTTTAGGTAGGAATAATAAAGATTTCATTTTCTCTTCCATTTATGTAGTCCAACTGCAAACACATTACCCAAGTAAAGACCAGAGTCAGGGACATATCAATTGTAAGCCTGGGTTGTGGCTGGGAGTTGTAAACACTAATTTAGGTAGGAATAATAAAGATTTCATTTTCTCTTCCATTTATGTAGTCCAACTCCACCCACATTACCCAAGTAAAGACCAGAATCAGAGACATATCAATGTAAGCCTGGGTTGTGGCTAGGAGTTGTAAACAATATTTTAGGTAGGAATAATAACAATTTCATTTTCTCTTCCATTTATGTAGTCCAATTCCACCCACATTACCCGAGTAAAGACCAGAGTCAGGGACATATCATTGTAAGCCTGGGTTGTGGCTAGGAGTTGTAAACAATATTTTAGGTAGGAATAATAAAGATTTCATTTTCTCTTCCATTTATGTAGTCCAACTCCACCCACATTACCCAAGTAAAGACCAGAATCAGAGACATATCATTGTAAGCCTGGGTTGTGGCTAGGGAGTTTGTTAAACAATATTTTAGGTAGGAATAATAAAGATTTCATTTTCTCTTCCATTTATGTAGTCCAACTCCACCCACATTACCCAAGTAAAGACCAGAATCAGAGACATATCATTGTAAGCCTGGGTTGTGGCTAGGAGTTTGTAAACAATATTTTAGGTAGGAATAATAAAGATTTCATTTTCTCTTCCATTTATGTAGTCCAACTCCACCCACATTAACCCGAGTAAAGACCAGAGTCAGGGACATATCATTGTAAGCCTGGGTTGTGGCTAGGAGTTGTAAACACTATTTTAGGTAGGAATAATAAAGATTTCATTTTCTCTTCCATTTATGTAGTCAAACTCCACAAACATTACCCAAGTAAAGACCAGAATCAGAGACATATCAATGTAAGCCTGGGTTGTGGCTAGGAGTTGTAAACAATATTTTAGGTAGGAATAATAAAGATTTCATTTTCTCTTCCATTTATGTAGACCAACTTCACCCACATTACCCAAGTAAAGACCAGAATCAGAGACATATCAATGTAAGCCTGGGTTGTGGCTAGGAGTTGTAAACAATATTTTAGGTAGGAATAATAAAGATTTCATTTTCTCTTCCATTTATGTAGTCCAACTCCACCCACATTACCCAAGTAAAGACCAGAATCAGAGACATATCAATGTAAGCCTGGGTTGTGGCTAGGAGTTGTAAACAATATTTTAGGTAGGAATAATAAAGATTTCATTTTCTCTTCCATTTATGTAGTCCAATTCCACCCACATTACCCAAGTAAAGACCAGAATCAGAGACATATCATTGTAAGCCTGGGTTGTGGCTAGGAGTTGTAAACAATATTTTAGGTAGGAATAATAAAGATTTTATTTTCTCTTCCATTTATGCAGTCCCAACTTCACCCACATTACCCAACTAAAGACCAGAATCAGAGACATATCAATGTAAGCCTGGGTTGTGGCTAGGAGTTGTAAACAATATTTTAGGTAGGAATAATAAAGATTTCATTTTCTCTTCCATTTATGTAGTCCAACTCCACCCACATTACCCAACTAAAGACCAGAATCAGAGACATATCAATGTAAGCCTGGGTTGTGGCTAGGAGTTGTAAACAATATTTTAGGTAGGAATAATAAAGATTTCATTTTCTCTTCCATTTATGTAGTCCAACTCCACCCACATTACCCAACTAAAGACCAGAATCAGAGACATATCAATGTAAGCCTGGGTTGTGGCTAGGAGTTGTAAACAATATTTTAGGTAGGAATAATAAAGATTTCATTTTCTCTTCCATTTATGTAGTCCAACTCCACCCACATTACCCAACTAAAGACCAGAATCAGGGACATATCAATGTAAGCCTGGGTTGTGGCTAGGAGTTGTAAACAATATTTTAGGTAGGAATAATAAAGATTTCATTTTTCTCTTCCATTTATGTAGTCCAACTCCACCCACATTACCCGAGTAAAGACCAGAGTCAGATACATATCATTGTAAGTTAAGTCAGATAACTTGAGGGAAGTTAATATTCCTCAAAGCGAAGCGGCCCGAATACCTTCCATAATCTTATCATCATCGTCTTTGTTATCGGTGTTTATATTTTCACTGTCTACCTCATGTTCACTGACACAGCCGAATTTCTGTCCTCCAGTCAAAATATAAGGAGTCTCTCTACAGCCTCCTCCAGCAATCATTCATTGGTCCAAGCGTTCAATAACTATTTTTGTATTTTCTACAACTTTCATCCAACAATCAGGTGTAGTCTTTTCAAAAGCTTCTTTACAAATTATGTGATAGAAGTAATAGTGAACGACTTATTATTTTTGCGACATGTAAATTAATTTGAGCCCATATTAGTTCTATCGCGTGGAGCTTGACTGTCAATAGAAGTTCGGCTTTATCATATCTGAACTAAAGTGTTTCCTTTCTAGTAAACCATCCTGTAATTTCTGCCTTATATCTTTTGCTCCTAGGTGCTTTACTTATTTATTTTAAAATTATACAGTGTATTATACATAGCAATAACTACATCTTTCATTAATATAATCCACCCATAGGGGTAGAAATGGACTTCTTAGAAGAACTTCCCTATGTCCTATGTACATACTGTGGCACACACATGCCTTATGACTTGCACAGAAAAACAATAGCGTCATTATAAAGATTAACTACCATAGCGACTGAAATATAATTGCAAACCCTAGAAAAAGTATATTATTAATTTTCATCTTCCCGCTATCCGAAAAAAGTTAAAATTTCACACACACACAGTTCCCGTCATATAAATTGATTACAAAACGTATATTAAAGAAGATAAACCCAGATTACTGGTTTACATGGAAGTTGTACCCGCTATAAAAACTACGTTTTGCTTTGTAAACTTCCCGGTATCCTATGAATGTAAAGTTTGATATACATGTGTGTTGTGCATTAATGGCAAACCAACTCGGGGAGCCAATTGTCTTGATAATGTTATTTTTAGTCTGCCTAGATCAGGTTATTTCATGCAACATCTTTATTTTTATTTCTCGGATCGTAATGGGCTTATTTTAAATATTCAAAAGAATACTTTGTCTGAAACATCTAAAACCTTGCTAAATCCAAAAGTAAAAGTGACACATTTTATTTTAATTCTTCCAGAATCCTCTATTGATGGTCTGACAAACCATTTGTTTTCACATGATTGGAATGTCTTGCTTAGTAATGGAAGAGTATTCTCTACCCAAAAATTCGTTCATGCGTATTTCTCCATTTTAGTTAATAAACAAACATTTTACTCTACAGTGAAAAAACAACGTTCCACAGTTAGTGAGATTAAAGGTCGAAATCAAAACGATTGGTATAGTGGGGAAATGGACCAAATGAAAGAAACTTTTGTTTTTGGAGAAATCTACAAAACTTTCTACTAGTGATAGGCTTCATGTTAACTATGTAAATCTCGAGAAATGTTATAAAAAAGTCCGTAGAAGAGGCAAAGCTTACTCATAATGTCGCAAAAATAGAAAATAGCGGTAACCAATATAAGGCCTGGGGATTTGATAAATGAAAATAGAAAAATTTAGTATTTCAATCAGCATTATCAATAAATATCACTCCAGTTAACACCAAATAAAGGGTAGTATAAAAAAGCCTCATGTTAATAGATTGAGCTTAATAAGAAATTACCATTTGAAAGAAACACATTTATCTTTGTAGAAGTCTCGATTGATGAGGTCATTAAAGCTGTCAATAGAGTTAAAAACTCAGAAAGCAAAGACATTTATAACTCATCTAAAATTATAACATTTTTAACGAATTTACCATACGTTTTTTGAACCCATTAACTATATGTATATCTGCCCGATTCTTAAGAAAGGGTCTAGGAGTCTACCTGAGAGTTATTGCCCAGTATATATTATACCTGTCCTGTAATAATAGAAACTGTTGTACATGATCAACTTTTTGCGTATCTTGAAAATAACAACAATCTAAATTTATTACAATAGAAGAGGTAAATACACCATTGATGCAGTTTATTTACTAATTAAGGAGGTCCTAAACACTTTTGAGATTACAGCCTTTGCTCAGGCAACATATTTTGACCTGAGCCTTAAACCTTAAATATTACTGTATTAATAGGAGTCCGGCTTTAAAGAGTTCCTTAAAGACTATCTAAGCGCAGGCGAAAAGTTAGTTTGTATTAATGGAAATCGGTCCAACAGTTTGGTGATTAGTAATGAGGGAAGTTATAGCATGACCGGTGGGATGCGCGTGAGGAGTGGAGGAGGTGAGCGCGTGGAGGCACAATCTAGAGCAGGGGAGTGAATACGGTGCTACTACCCCTATTGAGTGTTGTCGTCTTCCACTATATATATATATAAATTTTTGCTGTTTACATATCTACTGATCACGCACTGTTCTGAAACTTAATTTGTACTAAAATGTTTCTGCCTGTTTTATGAACATGAACTGAAAGTGTCAACAACTGTTAAATACTCAGTTAAAATTCTATTATGAAACAATAATATTAGAATAGTTTTCAAATTGTAAAATATTCCAGGCAACTATTCTGATCCACCTCTTCTTATAAAATTTCTTCACATTTCAACGGATTACCAAAAATTTGTCTCGCCGTTCTTAAAATAAGCATGTTTTGTGATTCATTTTTATGTATAATATGTAGGCCTTATTTGTAATCGTAGTATGGATATTATTTCATATAAGCCCATAAGCCAGGTTGAAAGACTTTAGACATCTTCTCCTTTTTAACATGTATACTCATGGAATTGATTGACAAAATTATGCACTGTTTAATACAATATTAAAATAATATTCTTAAATCAATTTTGCTCAAACAGCATTGCGTTAAATATTAAAAACAAATATAATCTATTTTTGTCAGGTTTGATTTTGTTACTATAAACTGCTCAGGTTAGTTTCGTTATTTTATGGAATGAATTATAGAAATTACAATTTGACTTATAAGTAAATGTAGTAATTATAAAATAAATATATATTTTTTAATGCAATGTAATAAGCCGCTTATTTATTAACGCTTTATGAAGAATCGAAAGGCTTTATTGAAATGGTTTGTTGTGCGTCCGTCTGTGCGATAACTCTTATTATAAAGGCCCTAGTGACTTCAAACTTGGTACATATGCTCTTATTGGTCTAAATAAGAACTCTATTGATTTTAAGATAAAGAAGAATCGTCTGTGCGCTACCACTTATGTTACACTCTGTTGAGTCTTTCAATGCTTCTAACATCGTTCGGGTTATTTTAAGTAATCTCGTATTTGGTTCACAAAAACATCATATATGTATAGTACTTGTATTCATTATAACACTTATCTAGCAGTTTGGCATGAAATAGCTAGATTTTTCGGCTGAAAGTATAAAAACTCGTGAGTCAAATTTTACTGTTATAGAACATTGGGAGGTTAAAAAGCTAAACTATAGTTCTTCTAATGGTTGAAATTCCCTATGGATGTTACATTTTAATCCAAATAAATTTGCTTTTTATGCAAGTCATGATAATTACGTGTATAAAATATTTACTTTGTCTGACGTAGGGAAATTGCAGAATAAGTGATAAATGATTTAAGGCTTTGCCTATTTTTATATAGATTTGAATGCCAATTATTACCGGTTTTCAGCGCACGGTATATACGATTTGAACACATTTAATTCCAGTGACGATAAAAACTTATATAAAAATGTAAAACACAATGAAATTAGATGAACAAATAATTGACATTATTGGATTATGTGCAAGATTTGCGGTTTGGCCTAAACATTCATTCAGATTCAAGGTAAATACTTTTTGTTCCATTATTAGTTGTAATCAACAACCGCCGCACGCCATGTGCACGGTTTCTCTTGTGCGAGGAGACAATTGTCTATCTCGTGTCGCCTCGCCTTGTGCTGTCGACTGCTCGCCCTGCTGTAGAGGACAGTAATGGCGGGTCGTCGGGAGCGGGGTGAGGGGCAAGGTTGGATTCTCCTCCATCCCCTCTGTCCCCACCAAGGCCCCTTTGGAACAAAGCGAGAGGTGCTGTGACACTGAAATTTGAAACAGTCTCACGGCACCTAAACGAACCGTGGATCGTTGCACAGTACCTAACCTTATAGCGCCTAATATCACAGCACCTAAATGACGACTTTTTTTCTGTAGGTGGTATGAGATTAGGTGCTAAAAGATTAGGTGCTATGAAGCCGCACCCAATGTAAGCCTGGGTTGTGGCTAGGAGTTGTAAACACTATTTTAGGTAGGAATAATAAAGATTTCATTTTCTCTTCCATTTATGTAGTCCAACTCAACCCACATTACCCGAGTAAAGACCAGAGTCAGAGACATATCATTGTAAGCCTGGGTTGTGGCTAGGAGTTGTAAACACTATTTTAGGTAGGAATAATAACAATTTATTTTCTCTTCCATTTATGTAGTCCAACTACACCCACATTACCCAAGTAGAGACCAGAGTCAGAGACATATCATTGTAAGCCTGGGTTGTGGCTAGGAGTTGTAAACACTATTTCAGGTAGGAATAATAAAGATTTCATTTTCTCTTCCATTTATGTAGTCCAACTCCACCCACATTACCAGAGTAAAGACCAGAGTCAGAGACATATTAACACGTCATTACACGCATCCGCGGCAAATTGCCGCGCTTGTATAAAATATGTTGTATTCTCCTTGTTTGTGAACGTTTGGAGGGTGGTGGCTCGAATTATCCCCTTCTACCCTCATCACTACTGGATGCGGACCGGTTTTTGTCAGTCGCGCGCGTCGCTTGGGCGTGGTTACATGTTTGTTTGTCTGTGTGAGCAACTTGCTAACAGGCGTGTTATCGCGTAGTATAATGTTTTTTCAACTGTGAGCAGTTTGCATTTAATGGGCGTGTTTTAATTATTACATGTTGTGTGTGTTATTCATACTTAGACAATGGCTTCGTATGAAATAGAACAAGATAGAGTTCGGGAAATGCTTGATCTACCTTCTAGTGAACTTGGAGAACCGGAATCGGATTACAGTGATGTCGATGATGTGGACTTGGGAAGCAACGCTGAAAATAATACCAATTCAGAGGAAAGTTTTGGGGTGGAGGCACCTATTCCGATGGATGTAGATCAAGAACTCAACAACGATGAACTACCCATTGCTGGCCCCAGCCACCAAGTTGAAGCTATGGACCTATCTCAACACCATAATTTGGATCCTTGTAATGTTCAACAAAATGAACGAGTGTTGATCAACCCAACTTATACTGGAAGGGATAGGCCTAACCCTACCATTTGGTCAAACGTTCCGCAACCCCGACCTGGAAGAATCAGAAGACAAAACATTGTAACACAGCTTCCCGGACCAAAAAGAGTAGCTAGAAATGCACTTAGTGAAACGGAATGTTGGAGTTTTTTTTTTTCCTGAAACTATCATTGAGAGTTTGGTCGTTTATACAAACATAAAAATCAGAAGAGTCCAGGAAAGGTATGCTCGAGTACGAGACGCAAGAGAAACTGACGTATGTGAAATGGAGGCGCTTTTAGGATTGCTTTATTTAGCCGGAATTACTATTTCGGCAAAACAAAACACATTGGACCTGTGGAAAAAAGATGGGCTTGGAGTGGAAATATTTGGACTAATTATAAGAGTAAACCGTTTCAAATTTTTGATGCAAAAATTTGAGATTTGGTAACGTGGCTGATGAGGACAGACAGCAAAAGAAACAACAAGACAAATTGTACTGTTTTCGAGAAATTTTTCAAGATTTTTCTCAGCGATGTCGGGACAGCTACAGCCACAGTGCATTTGTGACGATTGACGAAATGCTACCGAACTTTCGTGGAAAGTGTGGATTTCACGTTTATATGCCAAAAAAAACCAGGCAAATTTGGTATCAAGGTTTGGGCAGTTACGGACTCAAAGACCTACTACACTTCCAATTTGGAGGTTTACATTAGAAATCAAAGGAGAGGCCCCTATCTTGTGAGTACATCTACTAGAGATGTAGTAAATAGAATGGTATCTCACATAGAAAATACTGGGCGGAACATAACTTGTGATAATTTCTTCACATCGTTACCTCTAGCTCGAGATCTCTTAGATAAAAAACTGACGTTAGTTGGCACAATCCGCAAGAACAAAAGGGAAATCCCATTGGAGCTCGTGGAGGAGGTTAGGGGAAACAAAAGGCCAGTAAATAGCTCAATGTTTGCTTTTACTTTGAATGAAACGTTGGTTTCATACAAGGCCAGGGAAAATAAGTTTGTGTTATTACTATCTACATTACATGAAGACGATGAAATTGACGAAAGTACTGGTGAAGCATCAAAACCATCAATAATCAGCTTCTACAATAAAAACAAATGTGGGGTTGACGTCAGTGACGGAATGCAAAAGGAGTATTCCGTAGCAAGAATCTCAAACAGATGGCCACTCACCATGTTCTTCTTTGAGCTAAATGTTGGTGGAATTAACGCCTTTGTCATTTGGAAGGCAAACAACATGGAACTGAATGAAAACCGTATGTATTCATGGAATCACTTGGTCGTCAGCTGGTTTTCGAACATGGCCAGAGAAGAGCTGCTGCAAACTACCCGATTGCGAAACCTATCAAGGACCGATTGACTCAAATATTTCACTTTACACAAGAAAGGAGAGAACCACAAGCAGCACCCGCTCAACAAGGACATTACAGGGTTTGTGGAATTTGTCCTAGACGCAAAAACCGCAAAACCACTGTCGTCTGCAACAGATGCAACACTTCGATCTGCAAGGAGCATACGCAGCCATTATGCACAACATGCGCAGAGGGTAACCAACCACCTGAAGGTGTAGAGGATCCTGAAGACTAACTATTCAACCTCCAAACAAGGAGCACAAACTGGAAGATGAAGTTAGACAATACCGTGGATATTCTCGTATAAGGTGACACAAATTTCATAACTTGATCTTTAGTTTTGTTTCTTTTCATAGACTTAAGTTTTAGACTTTAAATATTAATTACTTACTTTAATAATACTTGTTCTTATATTATATATAATGTAAAAATTTAGTGCAAATAGGAAAACATTATGTTTTAATTTTATATTTTCTTTATAAACATTTTACTCTACAAAATTACTTATTTGGTAACGTTTTCTTTATTAGATAAAACTTATTTAATATCGTAGCATATATTTTGTGTTATTGTAAATGTATTGCTAATTTACCGAGTGCAATTAAACAAGTGTTGTAAAAATATGTTGTTGGATTATTTTCAACCTCAAACGATATAGTGCAGCAATTTGCTAACAGCGCGTGTTCTGGCGCTACACTGAAAACCAATGACTGCAGCAATATGCTAACATGGCGTGCTCTCATGGAATTAAATGTATGCAATATAATTTTTTAAACATATTTTTGATTATATATTAAGTTTTTAAGTTTACAATCTTATCTGTTTAGTAACAAATATTAATAAACAATCACTTTCAATTTATATGCATGACTAAAGGTTAAGGAATCTAAGGTTTTAACTACTGTGAGCAAATAGCCGTCATGGCGTGTGACGAAGTGTTAATGTACGCCTGGGTTGTGGTGAGGAGTTGCCGGTTGTAACAGAAGAATAATGAATCCTTTACTTTCATTATTTAACCTGGTGGCTATTTCTACATCTGTAAGAGTGACTTGAAAAGTGGGTTTTTACATTTTTGTATGTTTTTTGGGTTTACTGCAGGGGAAGTAATTAAACATTCAATTTTACATATTTGCAGATTTTTGTATATTTAATGCAACAATTATTTTATTTATAAAATAGTATGAATATGAATTAAAATATTGTCAGTATTTTCTTATCAATCGATCAATCATCTTTATTTACAGTAACATTAAGAAACGTATTGGCATCAAAAATATTATACAATCAGTACAAACAATTATTGTGCGTACAAATTACAATGTTAAAATTATTTCTCTTTACCGATGTGTAGCGTCAAAGAATTCTTTCAATGAAACATACAAAGGTCAACTAACAACATATATCACACATAACAACAGAATTGTACAGAAACAGAATCTGCTGATTACTTGAAACAACTGATTGAATACTGTCATATGGTGATAAACTGCTGCCTAGTCGGAACGACAGAAACTATTTGAACGTGTTTCTTATCCATTGTACTAGATTACATTGTACACGTATTCAGGCAAGAGATCATGAAAAATGAAATGAAATATGTCTTTTTTGAATACAAAGAAAAACATACTCAATTGGTGAGGTTAGGTTAAGTCCTCTCGTACTCCTAACCATACATTTATAAGCTATACTATTAGTCTAAAATCTGTGTCACAATATATAGTCTATATTACTGTTTTACATTCAGAAATAATAATCTATATTAATATAAAATAATAAAACGAAAACGGTTCTTTATGAAACTAAAAATAAATAAATAAAGTAAAAATTACAAGGAAATTAATAGACATTCACCCATCACCATTCATACAAAGCCATCGTCCCATACCCTATGCCACGATATCGTCAACCCGATGAGGCCCAACTTAACCCTTTGAGCCCCGGACCTAAAAATATAGTTTGTGCAAATTTTTACCAAGTCTAGTTTTGCAAGTAACTGTCTAAAAACCCCCAAGGCCTTTTCAGTGATTTTGTACGATTTCATTTGAAAAATCATACCATCACTAATATACTAGCTAATGACCTAAATAATACATTAAAATGTTTGAAATAAGGTACTTTACAAATAAAAAATTCAATAAGGGCTAAAAAATGTTTGTGTACTTTTATATATGTAAAATAACGCATATGTGCTAACTAAAAAAAGAAAAAAGTTACATTTAACATTTTTATAAATAAAACAAGGAACAATTAACGTGTGGGAAATAATTTTATTTCATTTGTCATGTTATTGCAAACATGGAAAAAAAATTTTCAGACAGATTGGTTCAATAATAAATATTTTGTAAAATATTTTTTTTAATGACACAAAACCTGTGACGTACTAGGCCTAGGTTGTGTAACATTATTCTGAGCTGATGTAGATGGTATCTAAGGTGTTAAGTCTTTAGCACTAAATAGGAATACATTTCTGCCATTGTCACTATCATATTTAGGATCATACGTCGGATCAAGGTCACTATCATCGTCAAAAATATCAGATAATACTGAATCGTAATCTGAAAAGTCAATATTCAATTGTCTGTCAATGTCACTTGAATGTTCTGCTAGGTTTGAGGGTACTTTGGGATTATACCGACCACACCCAGACATGAATCGTTATTTGACATTTCGCTTCTACTGATTACTAGATTAGCGTAGAACAATATTTCGGTAATATAAAACAGGAATTGTCTTATCGCAAACCCCTCCCCATCCTCAGACAGAGGTCAAAGTCGAGCGATGTAGTAGATAACGTGATTGCAGAGTCGCGTCGCTTTGTTGTACTTCCGTGTTATACCTCTACATTTCTCCAAACACAAAAATTCAACAAAAACAAACATTACCAAACTAAAACTAAACTCTTTATTGAAAAAACACTCAAAACTTGTTTTTATTCTTGATCACATTCCGCCACCCAAAATGCGAGTGCCTCCAGTCATCAGCGCGGGCTGCGGCAGCACCCGCGCTGATGTCAACGAAAGAAAAACATCCCTCAAGATAGTACCTATCAGTAAAATATCAAATTCTAGAGGGGCTGATCAGAAATATAAATTGAATTTTAATGGAAAGGCAATTATGTACCTTGCAAATCATGTGATGCCGCGCGGCCTGCCGTAATCGGGATTCTCGAGAAAGATAAGATAACAGCGACAACAATACCGATCACAATACCTGGAAATGCTTGTAAGTTTGTAATTTTGTAATTACAGAGTTGTTTTTTTCGTTTTATCATTTTTGTTTCTATAAATTTATATTTTAGTGTTCTTCATACTGGTGTGGTCGGTATAATCCCAAAGTACCGGTTTGAGTCACCCATTATTTACAAAATAAAACAATATTTCATACTGAAAGTACCGAAACAATAATATAACTGTCTACTCACACAAACGTAATGAACATCAACACAGTCTACTAAACGTAAACAATGTCACAGCAGATGCAGATGTTGTTCTTAGTAACAGCTGATCTTCTTACTCTCTCTTTAGGAGTAGTGTAAATATTATTTAGTAATATTTGACCAAAAATCATATTGAATATGTATGAAAATAAAATTATAAGTTCTAAAACCACTGGTGTCGCTAAAATTAAACACTTAAGAGCCATTTATAATAACTTATATCATGCCGACGACATATCGTCGGCTGGGGTTTCTCGCACTATTTTTACCGCCGGAATATCATCGGCCTGGGGTTTTTAGACAGTGAAATTTACCGACGATATACCGGCGGCTGGGGCTCAAAGGGTTAAGCACTCCCCGAAACCGTTCCCGACTACGAATACCTCTGATATGATCCGGGAGATTTATTCCAGAGTCGACAAGCAGAGACTGTGAATGGTTTACTGTAAATAGAAGATCTATAAACAGGAATAGACAACAAAGAGGCTCCACGTTGAGTATTCCAATTGCTTGTTTCAGAAATGCAAGAAAAGCGTTCAGAGAAATAACAAGGAGAATAATCGTTATACAAAATAGAATGTAACATGCTAAGAATGTGGAACTGACTGAATGTGGAGTAGATTCAATTTTACCAGATGTAACTGATTGGTGAAGGGTATTATATGATCATATCATCTAAGGCTGAAGATAAAGCGAACACAATAATTTTGAGCACGTTGTAATCTGTCCGAAAGCTCAACCGTCATGTCATTTTTAACTAAGCTACAGTAATTGAAATGGCACAAAATCAGGGTCTTCACTAGCATTAATTTCAAATTCAAGGGTAAATAAATAGCAAATTACTTAAGACTATGAATACCAGCAAATACCCTACCACAAGTCTCGGTAACATCGGCCCAACTAAGAGTTTTTGCAATAGCCAGTCCAAGATTTTTGACATTGTCACTGTATGAAAGAGGATGACCGTTTAATACGAGTGTAGGAGAGTTGTTCAAGTCGATACTGCTTCTGATTTCTGAGTCTAGAAGTTCCAATGAGAATAATTTGAGTCTTGCTTTCATTAAAAATCATCATTGAGAAAACTGTTTATCTCAATAGTGCTTCCCACAAGGCTCTCAGAATGACTGCAGGTGGCACGTAGCTGCGGGATTACTACTCAAAAGGTTAAATGAACATGTGTTTACATAGAATGTGGGCAAAAATAATAAAATGAAATCATGCTTAATAATCGAGCACCGAAGAACAAAATTGATTCAAACAACTGATGAAGCGAGACATCGTTGTGTCGCCTAATACTGAGAATCACACGTGGTGAGGGGGGAAGTGGGGTGCGGTAATTGCACATACGACCAGGCTTGCAATGTCTCGTACTATAGGCCTCAAAAATAAAATTACATTCAAATTGGAAAACCAGGTCTGTACATTACATAATTCCTTATAAAATTAAAAATCTTTCCTTGATCAATGCGAGTCTAAAAGGTTTTATCTTCTCAAAACGTGAATATATAGAGAGGTTAAATACAGAACTTTACGTGAAGTTTTACTCATATAGTGTGTATTATTATCATGATTCATAACATGATGATTATTGTAACTAATCACACTTACACAGCTTTGTTATGATACAAACTTTGTTTTCAAGTTTCAAATCCAATACACGCATACAATAGACAAGTGAACCTCTCATTTGAAACTAATGGTAAACTGAGTTTGCTATATGCAGTCTAGTTTTTTAATTGCATGTATATAATTGTGTATAAGTTATCTCAAGACTTAACGGGCCAGAGAAACTTATTTAATACTATTTTGATTTAATTTAAGAAAAAATATTCTTCTGCTTTCTAAAAAAAGCTAAAAATATTTAAAATTTACAAAATACTGATGATAATTTTCTGGTTAAATTTGGAAATGATCTCAAGGAAAATTGTCCTGGATTATTTTTTAACAAGAACGAGAGGAGGAGTATTACACACTTTCCAACAATACTTTGTTTATTTAAAAATATGAAAAATAACTCCATGGACAACCCTGCTCGACTCGACGATGATGTTGTACTCACAAGGTTAGATTGCAGAACAACAAGGCTAAAGAAAAGAAGACGTGTAAAATTTAAAAATATTTACTAGGAAAGTATTCAAAAGTTATTTACATAGGTTTTTACAGATTTTATAAAAAAATATACTGCACTAACTAATATATCAATAAATGACACAAAAATATTAGTTTTGCATGGAATAAAATAAAGAGAAAGCATTTTATACAATAATTGACTAAAATATTTTGTATTGAACATAACATTAATGCTTCATAAATACATTACATGATTATACAGTATAAGCTAATCATAATGTTCTAAGGTACATAAAATTTATTGTAATATAAATAAATAAAAATTTAATAATGCGGATACAAGCTGCCAACATAAATATCTTTAATAAATTGTATATTTTGCTATTAACATAATTAAAAGTGTAAACTTGTAACTAAAATTCAAATAATATAAAAATATATACCAGTATATATTTAAATGATCAAGCCATTTATTAAAATGGTGTAAAATAAAACTTCCTGAATAACCATCATGCATTAGAATATAGTGAAATACGATAGTTCAAAAATGACAATAATTGTAAGGCATTCTTGGAATTGATAAGACAAAAATTATTTATTTCAATATTGACTACTATTTCCATTACAGTTTTAGGCGATTTTATGCTGCTACTGGAGCAACTTGATTTTGACTCGGCTCACAAAATTCCCTAATGGAATAGCTTGTTTGACAACGTCACATGTACGAGTAGGTCACAGAGTACATTAACATGAACAAGATTATTATACTGACTCCACTAGCTTATCTCAGAAGTTTTCCATTTTACATTCACCTATTGACACATTATTTACAACACCTAAATGTAATTTAGGATGTAAAAACTTATTGCTGATATTGTAAGACGCTAATTTTGATCAAAACAACATTTTTGCTATTTAGTGCAAAGTAATCAGTTAATGGTTGTAAAAAATACACCGATAAAAAATATAAAGAGGATTTATTTATTATATGTACTACCTAAAGCTATGATTCTTTGTTACTTTATATCCATATTCTTCAATAAGGTACTTGCCAAATCAAAAAAAAAAAGGTTTCTCAAGAATTCTACTGCAAAATATGGAACAGTTTTGTATAAAAATATCCATGCCATCTGATGCAAGCATGAACTAGCAAGTCTGATCATTCTGAAAGCATGAACTAACAGATATTTTCTTTGATCTTATTATTCATTTTTATAACAAGTTGATCCACGATAGAAGGTTGGCCACTTGTGTCCTCACAACATTATACTCCACAAGGTTTTTAGCCAATGTCATGTCATGATTGGAGTATCTTGCCCAAAAACACAGACAATTATAATTTAGTTTGGAGATTTGCAATGGAATAATTTAACACACTGAATTGGATGTCAACAACGAACAACAAAGATAATCAGATAACATTTACACTTGGATCCAGGGCTGCACAAAGATAGTGACACTACCTCCACTACTATGATGCTTTAGATCTAAAGATAACGATTTTTAATTAATACATAAATCAAAATTTTAATTCTAATATATTTATAAGATGTAATACATTCTTTTATCTTGAATTGAGAATTTGTGTGCATTAAAACAAAGTCATAAATGAAAGTAAGGTATATCAACATTTAATTAAAACCCAAAATCATTTGTCATTTGTTAAAATTATCCTGATTTTAAAATTTTGTAATATGTAATTTTGACATTACTAACCACGAATCTAATTTAATTTAGGAGAAAAAGATTAGACAATTTTATTTCAAAATTAGATTTTTAATTAATTAATTTCAGATGTTAACTCATCATTTTGTGTTATAAATATGAGGAATTATTCAACATTGAACTAATGTTAAAATTGTACATCTGGTTTCCACTTGGAACTTACTGAGTATACTGCCAATCCCAACATTAAACTTGATATATTCTAACTAGGGCTCTTACAATGTCATCAAGGCAGGACAACATCCTTGCATTATTGCCTGGTCAGTTTGTACAGGGATCATTCCGCTTTGGCAGGCTTTCTTTTTGTGAATACTTTATTGCTCAGCAATGTGATTGTGATAATAATATTTCTTATTAAATATTACAAAGCTTACAACAGTGCACCAATAGAGTTACAATATTTTAGTCAGCTGATATTATTTTTATAGTAACCAATTTTCCAAATTCTGGCATAAAACATTGATTTTCAATCAAATCTATTGGTTCAAAACAACCCAAAACAGAAGTTGCTAAGATTAAACAGACATATCAACAACAGATCTTTTACTTTCGCCCTGTTCTCAACTATTTAATTAGTTATTGATTGCACCTTAAACCGATAAATCGACTAAGGCTAGTGTCACATTACAATTACATGTATTTTTGCTGCAGAAAGCGTTGGGCACCACAACAACTTAAATGTTGGCAAACGCACGTGTTTCTGGCTCTACACATCTTCCTCAGTTGTCTCCCTTCAATTAATTAAGTTTTATTTTTTACATTTTAGATATAACTTGGTGCTCACATGATTAATAATGTGTGTGCGTCTTACTCAAGGCCAGTGCTTCAAAGTTAAAAGATTTATACCAGAAGAGATCAGCTAGCAGTCACCTTAAGTTAAGCAAATGTAACGTTCCATTATAAAATAGTAGACTTGTAACTTCTAATTAAAAACTATAAAGAATGTGAAATAATCTATATATATATATATATATAAATGAATTTTTGTGTGTTTGTCCTTTATGGAATCGTAAACTATTTGACCGATCATTACGAAAATTTGTATGTATATGTATTTTTCCACGAAGAAGGTTTCTATGCTATGTCTATTGATGTAACTCGCCTCCAGGTGGCGTTACCAATGATAATAGTTTTCAAAGCGCCTGCACATTATAAACTGCAATTACGAGACAGTTACGAATATTTAATAGCCAAACACTATTTGAAGGCACTAAGTTATGATGTATATTTGTCTTGAAGATAAATGTTTGGTTGAACTTAAAGCTTGAGTGTTAGACCACTTTATAATAATACACATGTACATGTACAATGGCTATAAACATATACAGATTTTCTTGATCGTGGCAACAAAGCAAACTATACATCGGCGTTGGAAATATAATTTACTTGAGCCAGAAGTGCACATACACGGGTAACGCTTACGAAAAGCGTGCGAAGCCGCGGGAAACAGCTAGTTTCAATTATAAATATTTCTATATTGAACATGAGACTGACCTCATTGTATTAAACGGTGACAATTTTCAAAACTGTGTCATTGCATGCTGAACACACTGACTATCACGTGTTAATGTGACGCTAGCCTAAGTATGACCATTTATTTACCTATTCAGTATTAAACATTTGTACGCTTATTAGAAACTACGTCTTCAGATGTTCACACAGTGTATGCTAGAGGAGTAATCACGTCAAGATGTTTAAAGAGAGCAATATAACTGGCAGTGGATGATTTTGATGTTTCATTTTTATTCTTACAACAATCATTTACTATTGTTTTATTGTAGCATCTGTTGTGTATCACATCTATGTTGTGATCAACACGATTGTTTACTATAGCTGATATCACAGACATATTACTGAGGAGTGAGGAGATTCGTCAAGAGAAATAGAAGGTTAAAGTGAAGCAGATCCAAATTTGAACTAAAGTGCTACAAAGGCTATGGACATGAACGTGAACTATCGTGTTACAGAGGGTACGGACATGGATGTGAAATACTTAGTTACAGAGGCTACGGACATAGGCGTGAACTACCGTGATACAGAGGTTACGGACATGGATGTGAACTATCATGTTACAGAGGCTAACAGAGGATACGGACATGGCTGTGAACTATCGTGTTACAGAGGCTACGGACATGGATGTGAACTACCGTGTTACAGAGGCTACGGACATGGATGTGAACTACCGTGTTACAGAGGCTACGGACATGGATGTGAACTATCGTGTTACAGAGGCTACGGACATGGATGTGAACTACCGTGTTACAGAGACTACGGACATGGATGTGAACTATCGTGTTACAGAGACTACGGACATGGATGTGAACTACCGTGTTACAGAGACTACGGACATGAACGTGAACTATCGTGTTACAGAGGGTACGGACATGGATGTGAAATACTTTGTTACAGAGGCTACGGACATAGGCGTGAACTACCGTGATACAGAGGTTACGGACATGGATGTGAACTATCGTGTTACAGAGGCTAACAGAGGATACGGACATGGCTGTGAACTATCGTGTTACAGAGAATACGAACATGGATACGAACTATCGTGTTACAGAGGCTACGAACATGGATGTGAACTACCGTGTTACAGAGAATACGAACATGGATACGAACTATCGTGTTACAGAGGCTACGAACATGGATGTGAACTACCGTGTTACAGAGGCTATGAACATGGACGTGAACTACCGTGTTACAGAGAATACGAACATGGATACGAACTATCGTGTTACAGAGGCTACGAACATGGATGTGAACTACCGTGTTACAGAGGCTACGGACATGGATGTGAACTACCGTGTTACAGAGGCTACGGACATGGATGTGAACTACCGTGTTACAGAGACTACAGACATGGATGTGAACTACCGTGTTACAGAGGCTACGGACATGGATGTGAACTATCGTGTTACAGAGGCTATGGACATGGATGTGAACTATCGTGTTACAGAGGCTACGGACATGGATGTGAACTACCGTGTTACAGAGGCTACGGACATGGATGTGAACTACCGTGTTACAGAGACTACGGACATGGATGTGAACTATCGTGTTACAGAGACTACGGACATGGATGTGAACTATCGTGTTACAGAGGCTACGGACATGGACGTGAACTACAGTGTTACAGAGGCTACGGACATGGACGTGAACTACCGTGTTACAGAGGCTACAGACATGGATGTGAACTATCGTGTTACAGAGAATCAATTGATGAAAATCATAAATCAGATATTGACAGAAACAAAAATGACGTGATTACTCCTTAATAGGTTAAATGTAAAATGAAAGAGTAAATGATACAAATACTTACGCCAAGTAAACATATTAGTTTTCTAATTGCACAAGTGTATAATCAATATATACTAAATTAAATTTCCATAACAGAGCAAACATTTAAATTGTATCCATATTTAATGTAGAATTACTTCTTAGATTTTATTGCTAAACATAAATATATTCATTCACAGACTAATGTAACAATTTTAGGCATAGATTAATGTGAAGATGTCATGTTTGATGATGTTCAACAGTCTTGTTAAACTATATAATTGTGTAGTTATTGAAATCAATATTGTCAAATAATGATCATGTTTTTATATATATATATACATATATATATATAACATATTAATCTTTCTCCACCATAAACCTTTTTAATTGTTACTTGCTCTTTAAAGTACATATTGTTAAAACTACACAACAAAATATATCACAGAGAATTTATAAAATGGCTAAACAATAATTGCTAAGTGAATAATTTTCAACCAAATATATTAGAATGCATTTTAACTTCTGACAATACATCTAAAATTATATTCAAAAAACTGGTATTAATATAAAAAAGGAATAAAATGGTTTGATCCTATACAGTACCAGGTCATTTATCCACTATATACAAGCATCTTTACTAGATAACACAAGCGAGTCCATTACTTTGTTAAGCAATAATTTATTGTAATATTTGAATATGTGCGATAAATATAAATAAAATTAAAATTTGTGCGGAAACTTACCTATGTCAAAACAGTTATCTGGCTGCTCAATAAGAATACCCAACACAACGGTTGCACATGATTCAAACTTGCACTTACAAACTTGTTTTCATGTTAAAGATCGGTGAATGGTTATTGTGGTGAGATACTTCTGTAGACTGAGCCACACCAACATGCTGGATTCTCGGGCTTTTAAAGAATATTTGGTGTAACTCAGGATTTTGTTAATTCATACAACTTAAGTCTTATATAAGACTTATCAGTAAATTCAAGCTTACTTTATGTTATTGAATCATTACTTATTTCGTCAAATGCACAAGTTAGCAAAATCATTGCCCAAACAGTTGCATAATGTTCTGTGTAAGCCAAATGTACCACACACGACTGTCGTCTGGACTACCTGTGTACATTGCCCAAGGAGTACCACTGCAACGTCTCCTGGCTGAGGTCCAGTGACTCCAGGGGCAGGGAAATGCCACCTAAGAACTCATTCTCCTGGAGAGGGTCGTGGTTCCAAACCGTCGCTTGAAGAATCCTGTGCTGGACTATTTCCAGTGGCATCCGGTACTCCAGCTGAACAAATTACCGGTCTGAGTTTGTCAAGTGTTGTTCATATGCAACTCCATTCAGCATAAAAGTATATTTTTGAGTGATAGTAAACAGAAAACAGGAGATTTAGAAAATCAGGTTTTATTTAGTTGAAATAGAACCTAATTCTTGCTGTATTAACAATTCTGAGGATGTCTTCCATATAAAGAGTACCCCAATCAAAACGTTCAAATGATACAGTATTCCAAAGTATAAAAAAAATCAAGAATTTAAGACCAAATCCAAAGGTGTCATGTTAATAACCCTTAAGTTAGCACAGATTTCTTGACCAAGTTACTAGACTGTAACAAATGAGTACATTAAATGTGCTGTACAGTTGTGCAAAGTCGTTAAATAGATTTCATAAGTAGAAGTGCTATTGCTGTCAACATCACCGTGTCACAGCAGTGAGTGATTGTGCTTTATGTTTCTCCTTACAGCAAGTGTACGAATGGTGTAGAAAGTGTAAAAGTGGCATGAAGTTAGTAACGACTAATGCGTAGTATAAGTCTTAGCCATTGTTATTTATAGAATACTCGTTACCGAATTGAGAATCGAGACAAACTTTTGGAATAGGTATCGGAGTTAAGTTTCTTGTACTGGCCCATCCCTAATAAAAATGGTGAACAATCTTTTTTAGAATTGGGCTATAGTATACTCTTATTTCTTAGTAACAAATAACACTAAGTCGAATTTTGTTTGAAATTGGTCCAACACTAATAATAACCAAAATTCCGTTTTTTTAAACTGTCACAATAATGTCCTTTACATTTGAAGGTAAGTTCGTTATTACTAACGGTACTGACCATCTCCATGAAGGAGGGATGACAGCTGCGTCGCACCACCTTGGTCTTCCGCTTAGTCTGCTTGTGGGGGTCAGGCAGCAGGTACACCTTGACGTACGTGGAAGGCTCTTGTCCGTTCGGCACCGCCGGCAGTTCCCGTGCATGGTGAACCATCACCTACATCATACCGTCACACTTCATAACGGACATTTAATACATTTTAGAATAGGTTATACTCTTATGCCTTAGTAACAAATAACACAGGAATTTAATTTACAATAAAATTTTAGTACAGTAAAATTCCATTAATCCTATAGTTGGACACGCTTGGTAGTCCGGTTTAGGTGGGCATGGAGAAGGGGTTAGACTCGAGTAACCGGTTGCCGTTGTGTCATGTTGTTATACGTTCACACTTAGTTGTCATTCTTTCAGTCTGCTATTTAGGTTTTGGGTACAGTAATGACATTTTAATAAGTTATATTACCCTATAAAGCTTGTAAGTGATTGGATTGTGGTTAACTAGCGACATGGGTCCTAAAGTCAACGTGTCTTCAAGCTACGATGAACTTGCCCTCGACCTTGACCGTGTTCCGCCCAATCGTCGTGCTGCGTAGGCTACCAAGCGCTGGACATACACCGTTTAAAAGAATAGTTCTCATAGATCCAGATATAATGAGGACTACCTAAAGGTTACATTTGAATAATTAAAACGTGTTGTTTGTTTATTTATTGTGTCTAAATTTTTTCTCAGGTACATATCCAATAAACCAGCATATTTGATAACTCAGCGTGGTAATGGACCTGAATTTATTTATTTTTTTTTTTTGTTCTCTTAGGACAAGAAGCTTATAAATTGCACTTAGTCCTGTAAGAACCTTTTCGCTGCTTCCGTAGTGATAGGATATTCAGGATGGGTAAGGGTAGGGAGTAGGGGCCTCCTCCTATCGAAATCCATGAGGAAGAATTAGGGCACTACATCTCAAAGTCGTCCCGGAAGAAGGGGAGGCCAGCTCTGAACCAGCCTCTCCAGTCAAAGTAGGCAGGGGGTGGCACACCCTTGTTGAGGTTAACAAGAACCTCCGAGGTAAGGGAACAAACCCCACCAACTCCAACAGTCGTCTTCCACAGTAGACTAGACTTATCGAATTGCCCATGAACCCCAGAATCTCAACGTTTGTGGTTTTTGCTGTGCCCAGTGGTACCTGAATGTATTAGTTACCATTAGGATGCCTCGCTGGTAGTGTACAGACAGCCTCAGTTCTCCTCGTAATCTCCATGACTCACTGTTTATTGCCCATGAACCCCAGAATCTCAACATTTGTGGTTTTTGCTGTGCCCAGTGGTACCTGAATGTATTAGTTACCATTAGGATGCCTCGCTGGTAGTGTACAGACAGCCTCAGTTCTCCTCGTAATCTCCATGACTCACTGTTTATTGCCCATGAACCCCAGAATCTCAACGTTTGTGGTTTTTGCTGTGCCCAGTGGTACCTGAATGTATTAGTTACCATTAGGATGCCTCGCTGGTAGTGTACAGACAGCCTCAGTTCTCCTCGTAATCTCCATGACTCACTGTTTATTGCCCATGAACCCCAGAATCTCAACGTTTGTGGTTAGTGATGTGCCCAGTGGTACCTGAATGTATTAGTTACCATTAGGATGCCTCGCTGGTAGTGTACAGACAGCCTCAGTTCTCCTCGTAATCTCCATGACTCACTGTTTATTGCCCATGAACCCCAGAATCTCAACGTTTGTGGTTAGTGATGTGCCCAGTGGTACCTGAATGTATTAGTTACCATTAGGATGCCTCGCTGGTAGTGTACAGACAGCCTCAGTTCTCCTCGTAATCTCCATGACTCACTGTTTATTGCCCATGAACCCCAGAATCTCAACGTTTGTGGTTAGTGATGTGCCCAGTGGTACCTGAATGTATTAGTTACCATTAGGATGCCTCGCTGGTAGTGTACAGACAGCCTCAGTTCTCCTCGTAATCTCCATGACTCACTGTTTATTGCCCATGAACCCTAGAATCTCAACGTTTGTGGTTAGTGATGTGCCCAGTGGTACCTGAATGTATTAGTTACCATTAGGCTGCCTCGCTGGTAGTGTACAGACAGCCTCAGTTCTCCTCGTAATCTCCATGACTCACTGTTTATTGCCCATGAACCCCAGAATCTCAACATTTGTGGTTAGTGATGTGCCCAGTGGTACCTGAATGTATTAGTTACCATTAGGATGCCTCGCTGGTAGTGTACAGACAGCCTCAGTTCTCCTCGTAATCTCCATGACTCACTGTTTATTGCCCGCTCCTTCTTGCGTTCTGTAAAAAATCAAACCATCTTATTATAATAAATGAGATTTACTATACAATTAATTTTACACTTCTCTTCTATTCTTCCAAAACAATACAAACAAACATTCATTACAATCTATACTCAACTGTTACAGTCAATGTGGAGGCAAATGTAATGTCATCATTCTTCATGTCTAGTTCTTTGTAAAAAGTGGTTTTGGTACTAAAAAGTAAAAAAAAGAAGAAAGACATAGACAAAGCTTCTATATTTATGATTGGATAAAAAATACTCTAGAAGTTAATAGCTCAGTTCATTATATTTTTATAATTTTAAAAAGTTAACTTAGTAAACACTAAATCAAAAGGAATCAATTCTTAACCCTTCTTATCAGTTAAATCAACAGTAAAATGAAACCTCTAAAATATACAAGCTGGGCAGAGTTAACAATCTGAGCTCCCTGAAAGCACTTCAAGTCTCCCTTTTGTTGAATTTTGATGTGATTCAAACAGTTTCTTTTTGATATGGCAGAAATCCTTTATTTAGCACAGTCGATTTCTTCCAGAACAATGTTACAATAACTGTTCAATCCACGTACACAGAATGTAAGTTTAGAAAGAAACATTTATTTTTGTCAATGGACTTGATATCCTTTACAAGAGCTCCATTTGGACATTCTATTTCCCAATCTAACCCATCTTGAACACATGAGCACAGACATTACTGTGGATACTGGCCTCCTGCTGGTCCCGCAGCAAGGGGTGGAAGGAGGAGTATACAAGGTCAGTATGACAGATCACATCCGCCATCTTGAACAGTGATAACTAACTGCTAACACTCGTACACTCACCCTTGAGTTTGGCCTCGTGGATACTGGCCTCCTGCTGGTCCCGCAGCAAGGGGTGGAAGGAGGAGTATACAAGGTCAGTATGACAGATCACATCCGCCATCTTGAACAGTGATAACTAACTGCTAACACTCGTACACTCACCCTTGAGTTTGGCCTCGTGGATACTGGCCTCCTGCTGGTCCCGCAGCAAGGGGTGGAAGGAGGAGTATACAAGGTCAGTATGACAGATCACATCCGCCATCTTGAACAGTGATAACTAACTGCTAACACTCGTACACTCACCCTTGAGTTTGGCCTCGTGGATATTGGCCTCCTGCTGGTCCAGCAGCAAGGGGTGGAAGGAGGAGTATACAAGGTCAGTATGACAGATCACATCCGCCATCTTGAACAGTGATAACTAACTGCTAACACTCGTACACTCACCCTTGAGTTTGGCCTCGTGGATACTGGCCTCCTGCTGGTCCCGCAGCAAGGGGTGGAAGAAGGTGTATACAAGGTCACTATGACAGATCTCATCCGCCATCTTGAACAGTGACGTAAGGAACCGCTTGATGTCTACCCGACGTTTCTCCGCCACCTGCTTGATGTTGGATCGACCTACATGTAGTGACGTGCTCTGCAGGCTGGCCACCAACAACAATCTTAGTTATGTCGGTTATTGTAACAAAGTTCTCATTACTGTGTCACCTGAGTACTTAGTATGATTGGTGAACCTCACTTATTATTGGTCAAAGCTGTAATCTTCACTTTGTAAATGAAATTGTGCAATTTTAAGCAACAATCATTAGAAAATACCTTAATTGGAAAGCACATTCAACTAGCCAGATTCTGAATTAAAAATATTACCGATCCAACATCTATATATATTTAAAGTTCTGAGATTGTTCTATATCAGAAGTGGAAACCAAGGCACTAATACTCTTTTTTATAAAACTCGAAATTTACATAAAAATTTTTTTAGAATCCCAAAAGTTAACAAAATTATTTTTAGACAGGCTTATGGGTACAATGGCCCTAAGTATTTTAACCAGTTACCAAATAATATAAAAATGTGTACCAATTTAAAAGGTTGCTGCAATCAATTGCAATCTTGGCTATTACAAAACGCCGAAATTGATTTTTTGAATTCAGTCTTAAGTTAGATAAATATTGTATACCTCTTAACCCTCTAAGTGGCGGTAATATATTGCTGGAATGGCGGGCTATTTTTCAGAGTCAAGGAGGACTATCTTATAATTTAAAAATAAAATGCAAATTCTAATATGAGCAATGCTTGTTATATATCAATCTTTTCGTAATAAACTACAGAATAACATAGTATAGTTAGTTTTTTACATACCTTAACCTTTTTTTTATGATATCCACACAAATGTTCGAAAAAAGGTTTTTTTCTCCACCAAACTTTTCATTTTTAAGTTCAGTAACTTTAAAAATGTCATTCCTAGGAGATTATGTTAAATGCAACCTTTAATCACAATTTAATTCTAAACAAAAAACCTTCAATAATATTTTTTCTATTTACAACACTGAAAAAGTTATATGGGAAAAACTGAATCTAGAAAAAACACTTTTTCTAGTCAGAATCGCTAGAAGTTGCTTGCCTTTTCCTCCCTGTTGTGTAAGGCCTATAAAAGTGCTGGAGTTTAGGGTAACAAAGAGGGTGAATACCACAGTTACACCCTGGACACCAATAAACATTTGCTCGTAACCAATTCATCTTCTGCGTGACAGCCAGTTGTCAACAGTATAACAGGTTTTCTTGTTTTTTTTTGTTTGTATTTTACCAAAAGAATGTCATCCTGCCTGTAATAAATGCTCTCTTGTACCCCTAAATTAGCACTAACAATACTTTTAGCAAGTTCTTTGGAGTTTTTATTAATTGTTCCTGTTATAAAAGTGTTTTTACTTAGCAACTCACGGGCCAATGGAAGTTTTGTGTAATAATTGTCTGTAAAAATAACCGCGGGAGAAAACTTAGGATTATTTCAGTTAGTACCATTGATTATTTCATCGTGATGTTGATGATACTATATGAAATGTATTTGAAATTTAGTAGTGAACGCAACTGTGCAAACTAGGCGTAAAAATAATTATCGGTTGCCTAGCAATAAGCGGCAATGTGAAGCGACTTCTAAGACGTCACTTGCCACGTCACGGCGGCGTAAATAGAATGTCTCAGACGTCGCTTGCCACTTAGAGAGTTAATGTCATAAGCTATCATTGTTGTTTCTTAATTTGTGCTGTTTGTTCTTATGTGTGTCACACACAATGAAGGAAATATTAACTTGTATGAAACTGAATATATATAAAAAGTAAGTAGTTGATCTTTGCAAGTAAATTCCATGTATATCTGCAAAATTATTTACGTTTATTAGCCTTAGCCTATCTCAATCTAAATGGTAAATCTTGCATTTAATGTAAAATTGTAAACAATGAATTGGTTAATTTAGCACAGTTGTTTGCAACAGATGTTGCGGATTTTTATTTTGATTTGTGATAAATTGTATTTATAGTAATGCAGGCGTGCTCTAGCTTTATAATGTTTTGTAAAAAATACTGAACTCATGTTGGCCATATACTAGTAACAGGCCAACATTATTTCCATTTATTACATGTATTTTATATTTACCTTATTTATATGGAAATAAATCATTTATTCATTTAATACAATATTAAACACTTCAGCAAGACAATTATATAAAAATATCTTGTTTTGTAATCTTACTATAAATTAAAACAAATCACTACTTCTCTGACAAGTATTATACCATTATGAACATATTATCTGTCACCTGTAACACTTTGCGAGTGGAAAGTGAATACACAGCTTCTGCTGAAACTCCACAAACTCCTTGTACGAGCGGAACAGGTAGCTAGGGTCGGTCTGGCTCACTCTCTGCACTCTCAGGATGTACACATAGTACTTGCCTGGGTCGTACCGTTTCTGGTACCCGTACACCTCCACACTCTGCAATCTTCCTTCCTGAGCCATTCTGTCCACAACAACAACATCTCACTTTCACACATTACTCCTGAAATCTAGAATCAATGTCTGTCGGAAGAGATACAAAAAGTTGGTGATGAAGTAGCTCAAAACGAACTCTTTGCATCGTTTAGACACCTAGACTACAAAATCAAGTGCAATCTAGGTGAATAGGTATTCTCATTGTCATCAAATGAGACGGTGAGATGGAGCTGAGCTCACCCTTCCCACCACACAAGTGTCTCCAGCAATCAGCTATAAAGAACCGATAAAGTAATATGGAAGGGTTCAAGAACTAAAAGTATGTGTAAGCACAATTCAAAGTGGTCTGGAAGAATAAGCATAAAATGTGGAAAATTGTATAGAAATTGTTGTTCAAACCCTTCTCACTTTATTTTTGTTTATATAACTTTGAATTTGGCTTATTAAATTGTCTTTGGAGATAAAATGTAATTGATTCTAGACATTAAAAGAGATATACTATCAATACAATAGTACATCTATTAATATGTCACATCAGTTTTTTTTAAGTGTATGTAACAAATAACTCATATTAGTTCAGGTAACAGAGTTAAATTGTTCATGATTTATTGCCTTATAAGCATTTGATATGGAGCTAAAAGTAAAAAAAGTATTGTTTACTTTTGAAATTATGATTCTTTGAAAGATTTTTATGTTAAATTTCACGTTCACATGAATGAACACAGCACCAAAATTATAACGAAAAATCAAATACAGCCTGGAAGTATTTAAATATTTTTTCATATTGGGCTTTTTAACTCTTTAAATAGAGACCAAATTCTAGGTAAATTATGGATGACAGGGAAAATAAATTTTTATTTGCTATTAATAAAAAAAACAAAATTCCAAGCATATGTTTGTCACGTTATTTTTTTTGCTTTTTGATTGTTTTTCTCAGCTGTAATTTGTAACTGTGTAAAGTACATTTATTTTTAGTAACTGATGAAGAATTAAAAAGCTATCTGTTTTACTCACGAGTAGGTACGAGGGACGAAACTGAGTAGTTCTCCATCGTTGTGGTCACCGGTGAAGCGCAGCTGCGCAAGGTTGTGGAGGAAGAAGTTGAACTGTGTGAACCATGACTTGAGGGAACTTTGGATCATGCGAGCGAACATGGCGGCTGCTTCAGCATTGGTCAGTTCCAGCAGTAACGAGCGCTGGATGTAGCGCACCGCGTCCATTGTCACGCCAGAGATACCTGACGATGCCATCTGGCACACAACAGACCATATACTGCCGACATGTTCACTTTCTGTGTAACAGGATTGTTTTGAATATTTCTTGCTCGTAAAGTTTTGTTGTTTTCTTAATGTTTAACAATGGCGAGTAAACTTTAAACCCAGGATATTTGCTGAAGTAAAAGCAAATACAAATAAGCATAACAATAACTTTTGAATTTTCAAATAAACAAAAATAATCTGAGCCTATCAGTTAAAGTGTGTAACCAAAATGATCTAAAACTTTTTTAGATAGTAGGGATTACTATAGATTAGTGATGAGCCAGTTTCAAACATAGGTTCCATTTCATGGACAAAGACCAGAACCGATAAATATAAGAGGTAAATGGAATTTAACTGCTTAAGAAATTAGTTAATAGTTATTTCTTTTCTTATCCATTTGAACCAAAAATCAATAGTTAAATTAACAGCTAACAAACAATATTTAAAAAATTGATTGGTTAAATTCAATAATTCTAGATAAGTCCATACATTGCTATTATAAAATTAAAACAATTTTACTTGGTAAGAAAGTTATAAACATTAGCAAGAGACATGATGCAGCCAAACCAGGGAACACATACGTCGTGATGTATCATGACACTTGACACTTCACTTACATTTAACATGAATAACATTGTTTGTTAGACAATAGACAATATACTTTATTGACATGTTCTGTGAGAACAGTACATAGCGTCAGTTATATAAGGTAACAATTTTTAGCTGTTTGTAAATTCTTCTTCTGTGTAAAAAGGTCTCTCTTGGAGCCAAAGAGTCAGTTGTTTCTTGAAGCGGTGAGGTGGTTGGTTCTTTAAGTGCTCTGGAAGGTGGTTGAAGTAGGCGGCTCCTTTATAGGATGGTTTCTTCTTGTATAGGCTCAGATGGTGTGGGGGCAATGCGAAGTCCGAGGCATGTCTAGTGTTGTGCTGGTGCAGATCTGAGTGTCTTGGCTGTGATGTTTTTACAGTGTGGAAGATTACTTCTCTTATGTAGAGTGATACGACTGTCAATATTTTAAAATTTTTGAAGTGTTCTCGGCAGCTGTCACGGTAGTTAAGACCTGCGAGGCATCTAATTGCCCTCTTCTGGTTGATCAGAACTCTCTCAAGGTTGGTTTTGGATGTTCCTCCCCAAGTGGCAATGCCATATCTCAGGTGTGATTCGAAGAGAGCAAAGTAAGCTACCTTGGCCGTGTCTGTGCCACTTATTTGTTTTATTCTACGTATAACATAGTTTCCTGCAGATAGTTTTTTGCACAGTTGATCTATTTGTGGCTTCCATGACAGCTTATCATCAATTATGATACCAAGGTGTCTGGTGGTGTTTTTTATTTCTAGGTCTGGGAGCGTCAAGTTAAGGTCTCTGCGTAGATTACTGAAGGTCATCTGAACTGTTTTTTTATTATTTAAGACAAGGTCATTTCTGGTACAGAATAGTTTAGTTTTATTGAAAGTGGCAGTTGTGTTTCTCTGGAGTATTGCTATTGTTAGTGCTGTGTCGTCTGCATACATGACGGTATGACAGATGTCTCCTAGCCAGTTGGGCATGTCATTTGTGAGTAGGAGGAACAAGACTGGCCCCAGAACCGATCCTTGTGGTACGCCCCTTTTTGTGTCTGTGGTTTTTGATTGACATTTCTGTAGTATGTTGTTTTCAGTGTAATTTACTTCCACAAACATCTTTCTATCAGTCAGGTAGCTACGGAACCAGCTTTGAGCTTTTCCTCTTATACCAAGGTTTCCTAGTTTTTGGAGTAGTTGTTCGTGATTTAGGCAATCAAAAGCCTTACTGATGTCTAGGAAGAGGCAGGTTGCTGTGCAGCCTTCTTCCAGTTGATCTATAATGTATTCTATGAATTGTATTAAGGCTGTGGATGTTGATCTGCCCTTTAGGAATCCATGTTGTTGGTAAGTAAGAAGTTTGTTTTCCTCAAGGTAGTTTAGGAGTCTGTGTAAGACCACTTTTTCTAAAATTTTTGAAAAAGTAGAAATGAGTGAAATAGGTCGATAGCTGTTTGTGTCATTATGTGGTCCGGTTTTGTACTTTGGGGTAAACTTTAGCTATTTTTAATTGGTTGGGGAAAATTCCTTGTGAAAGAGATTTATTAGTTATAAGGGTGAGTGGTCTTAACAGTTCGTTTTTACATGCTTTTACAAGTTTAGCTGATATGTGATCTGCTCCAGATGAGGTTTTTATAAACATTAGCAGAGACATGATGCAGACAAACCAGGGCACACATACGTCGTGATGTATCATGACAGAGACATGATGAAGACAAACCAGGGCACACATACGTCGTGATGTATCATGACACTTGACACTTCACTTACATTTAACATGAATAACATTGTTTGTTATAAACATTAGCAGAGACATGATGCAGACAAACCAGGGCACACATACGTCGTGATGTATCATGACACTTGACACTTCACTTACATTTAACATGAATAACATTGTTTGTTATAAACATTACCAGAGACATGATGCATTCAAACCAGGGCACACATACGTCGTGATGTATCATGACACTTGACACTTCACTTATATTTAACATGAATAACATTGTTTGTTATAAACATTACCAGAGACATGATGCATACAAACCAGGGCACACATACGTCGTGATGTATCATGACACTTGACACTTCACTTACATTTAACATGAATAACATTGTTTGTTATAAACATTAGCAGAGACATGATGCATACAAACCAGGGCACACATACGTCGTGATGTATCATGACACTTGACACTTCACTTACATTTAACATGAATAACATTGTTTGTTATAAACATTACCAGAGACATGATGCATACAAACCAGGGCACACATACGTCGTGATGTATCATGACACTTGACACTTCACTTACATTTAACATGAATAACATTGTTTGTTATAAACATTAGCAGAGACATGATGCATACAAACCAGGGCACACATACGTCGTGATGTATCATGACACTTGACACTTCACTTACATTTAACATGAATAACATTGTTTGTTATAAACATTACCAGAGACATGATGCATTCAAACCAGGGCACACATACGTCGTGATGTATCATGACACTTGACACTTCACTTACATTTAACATGAATAACATTGTTTGTTATAAACATTACCAGAGACATGATGCATACAAACCAGGGCACACATACGTCGTGATGTATCATGACACTTGACACTTCACTTACATTTAACATGAATAACATTGTTTGTTATAAACATTAGCAGAGACATGATGCATACAAACCAGGGCACACATACGTCGTGATGTATCATGACACTTGACACTTCACTTACATTTAACATGAATAACATTGTTTGTTATAAACATTAGCAGAGATATGATGCATACAAACCAGGGCACACATACGTCGTGATGTATCATGACATTTGACACTTCACTTACATTTAACATGAATAACATTGTTTGTTATAAACATTACCAGAGACATGATGCATACAAACCAGGGCACACATACGTCGTGATGTATCATGACACTTGACACTTCACTTACATTTAACATGAATAACATTGTTTGTTATAAACATTAGCAGAGACATGATGCATACAAACCAGGGCACACATACGTCGTGATGTATCATGACACTTGACACTTCACTTACATTTAACATGAATAACATTGTTTGTTATAAACATTACCAGAGACATGATGCTTACAAACCAGGGCACACATACGTCGTGATGTATCATGACACTTGACACTTCACTTACATTTAACATGAATAACATTGTTTGTTATAAACATTACCAGAGACATGATGCTTACAAACCAGGGCACACATACGTCGTGATGTATCATGACACTTGACACTTCACTTACATTTAACATGAATAACATTGTTTGTTATAAACATTAGCAGAGACATGATGCATACAAACCAGGGCACACATACGTCGTGATGTATCATGACAGAGACATGATGCAGACAAACCAGGGCACACATACGTCGTGATGTATCATGACACTTGACACTTCACTTACATTTAACATGAATAACATTGTTTGTTATAAACATTACCAGAGACATGATGCATACAAACCAGGGCACACATACGTCGTGATGTATCATGACAGAGACATGATTCAGACAAACCAGGGCACACATACGTCGTGATCTATCATGACAGAGACATGATGCAGACAAACCAGGGCACACATACGTCGTGATCTATCATGACAGAGACATGATGCAGACAAACCAGGGCACACATACGTCGTGATGTATCATGACACTTGACACTTCACTTACATTTAACATGAATAACATTGTTTGTTAAGATGCAAATTGAAATATACTAAAGACCTATAATCTTTTGTAACTTTATTTACAAACATTAACCCTTTTAGGACCAGGGCAAAATTTAATATGAACAAAATTTCTTTTATTTTGGTCCGTGTTCAAAAAATTGCTAACATGGAAAATGTGCGATTTTATATGCTTTCCTTTGGGAAAATAATCTTATCTATATCATTATTTATTCAAAAGATCTGTTTTAGATGTTATTTTTTACTTGTAATATGTTCTACTGAAAAATGTATACTTAGACATATAAAAAATTACATGTATATATATATATATATATAACTTTTTATACGTCCAAGTATACATTTTTCAGTAGAACATATTACAGGTAAAAAATAACATCTAAAGCAGAGCTTTTGAATAAATAATTAACCTGTGAATACATAATGCAATTGGTAGATTTACTAAAACAAAGTTTTTATCATGATTACAGACAAAACCTTATAGCCTATTTAAAAAACAAAGCTAAAAACATACTTGCATGAATATGAGACTGTCTTTCAGATAAAATAAACAAGTGAAGGGATATATATATATATATATATATATATATATATATATATATATATATATATAAAAACAATACTTTTTGCGATTCAATGTTTATTGAAATAAATTAAATTCGGCTATTGCCATTTATACAAATTTAATGAATGTAAATAGAAGTCATTTGACACGTATTTGGTCTTCCGATCATATGTTAGTTTGGTTATTTAAACACATATGTGAAAGAAACGGCCAAATACAAAATAATTGAATCGTAAAAAGTAAGCGCTCTGTGGTGTAATGGTAGCACATTCACCCGGCAAGTGAGAGATCCGGGTTCGAGTCCCGGCGGAGCAAGTACTTTTTGCGATTCAATGTTTATTGAAATAAATTAAACAATAGAAGAAAAAGACTTCATATAAATCCTTTAATATTTCGACTATATTGTCGTTTTCAAAAAGGTACAAAAGTGTATATAATGTAAGAATTAAAAGTAAACATATGAATTTTTATAATCAGCTGAAATATTCTATTCTGATTAATAGTGTAATTTTATAAACTCCTTGGTATTTTATACTAAAAAGGGCTTTATATTAAAATTAAAATTTAGATTAATAGTATAAAAAGGCGTTCTAACAGCATTAAATTTTATTTTTATTTATTTATATTTATTTAGTTATAAACAGTTGTTTTACATAGTCTTGGCCTCACCAAGTTCAACAAAACTTGTCGGTGAGGACCACTTGAAAAAGTATATAGAATACATTGATACAAATATTCAACTTTTAACTTTCTTTTAATTTACTAAACTATAAACTCAAATTCGGCGGTTTAGGGCAGGCACTAGCTTAGATATCTTGGTATGTGTGGTAAATTTGATCGAAACAGTACATTTAAAAAAAATAATACTTAATAGTAATAGTTAAAATCAAACGCATTTTTGAGTCCCTAAAAATCCTAATTAATTCTTCCCTCAGCAACGACGAATGGCAACCCTGTCATCAGGAAATCTGACAACGTCGGCTACCGGAATTCCCAAATCTCCTTATCTCTAAAACAAATAAGCAAATAAAACCTGCCCTCAGTCAAATTCCAATATGTTTCTAGAGTGGACAGTGCGGTACTCAATCCGCTACTCGCTTTAACATGACTGAGGAGGTACGGGAACTCCGGCGCACGGTACTGTGTGTGTGCTCCCCTTGTAGTGTTCACAGTGTCGGTGTTTGTGTGCGTTAGTTATAGTGTGTGTCAATGCTAGTGTGTTTAAATTATCCAATTAGGTTAAATATGTGTGTGCGCAACACCGTGCTGTGGTGCTCCCTGTGAGGTTTATAGCCATTCATCGCCACTAACAACGGAGAGAGAAACAGAAACCATAAATAACATTCTTAAAAAACTAATAACAATATGAAAACTAACATGTAATTAATTTATTTTTAAAGCTAGAGTATCAACGGTACAACAAAATCTAACACCAAGCATAAAATACAGAAAAACCACTAATTAACGATTTACAATAAATATTTAACATATAAATAACAATGTCAGAATAACTTATTTACTTCCAAAACTGTGCTCTCAAAGCTTTAAATATCAGTGATTAACACTATGATATAATTCAAATAGCCAACAATATTATCTATAAATAGATAACGAGTAACAATAAATTATCAGAGAAAATAACAATGTTAACCACTAATTAACGATTTACAATAAATATTTAACATATACAGAAAGTAACAAAGTCAGAATAACTTATTTACTTCTAAAACTGTGCCCTCAAAGCTTTAAATAACAGTGATTAACATTATGATATAATTCAAATAGCCAACAATATAATCTATAAATAGATTACGAGTAACAATAAATTATCAGAGAAAATAACAATGTTAACCACTAATTAACGATTTACAATAAATATTTAACATATACAGAAAGTAACAAAGTCAGAATAACTTATTTACTTCTAAAACTGTGCCCTCAAAGCTTTAAATAACAGTGATTAACATTATGATATAATTCAAATAGCCAACAATATAATCTATAAATAGATTACGAGTAACAATAAATTATCAGCGAAAATAACAATGTTACAATTAATATAACAATCCATTTAACTGCAGGCCCACGATACGCAGTGTTCAGTGTTTGTGTCACTTGTCACGTCATTCAGTGCACCAGAGTGATGTCCACTGTGTATATATGTATATGGTATACATCCAATGTGTGTCAGTGAACCAGTATTTCACAGTGATCCAAAGCAAGTTGTCGGTGTTTCATCACTATTATGCCATTGCGGCTTTTATTTCTCAGGTAAATCTCAGTGTAATTACATTTCTAAGTTTAATAGCCATAGTTCAATACATTTTTTGTAAGTCTTTAAGTGTGGTATATTCTCAATTTCATCCGGCAATGCATTAAATAACTTTGGGACTATATAATTCGGGAATCTCCGCCCGTACACGTTGTTGGGAATAGGTGTGACATATTTAATAACATTCCCTGTGTTAAATTTCCTTCTATACTTTTTTTAAAATTCCATATTGCCATAATATTTTGTCATGATATTTAACGTGTACAAACCCTTTGGCGTTAGTTGTCCTGCATAACTGTACATATATTCTCTTATACCTAGGTTTTGATCAAAGCCGTTACCAAACAGTGCCCTAAAACATTTTTTTTTAAGACCAGCTATTATATTTAAATGACTTACTGCTGCTGTTCCCCACACAGATACACCATATCTTATATGTGACTCAATCAATGCTTTGTATACTGCTAGTTTTGCATTCTCACTAAGTTTATTTCTAAGTTTATGCATCATGGCAGTGCCGGGACATAGCTTTCTGTGCAATCTACTCACATGATCACTCCACGTTAATTTATTATCCACAATCAGACCTAGATATGATGTACTCTGAACCATGGCTATATTCTCACATTCACACAAGCTCTGCTCATGCAGGCACTTACAGCTATGATATTTAATACTTATATCATTGTAGTATTAACATTTACATCTCCTATCAGAATCATATTTTTATGAATTTTAATAGCAGTCAGGGCCATATTAAACTCTTGCGTGGCCAGCTGGAGGGAAAAACCGCTAGATGATGTGGGTGGTCTATAAACTGCGTGTAGTGCTACTTTGTAGTTATCTCTCGACCCTATCAGCTCCAAATCGACTGTGATATGTTCATAAGTGCTAATGTTATCCAGTGTAATGAGTGAAAAGTTAAGAGTTGTTGCATTGATAAACATTGCCAGTCCCCCTCCCCCCTTGTTCTCTCTCAATTTACTTACTCTAGTATAACCTGGGATATTGAATAGGGCTAGCTCGTGTTCGTCGCAAGAAACTTCTGCCAATACTAGCACGTCAAACTTTATTTTACCGGTCACCAAATGCAAAATTAAAGTATCCCAGTGCTTTATTAATGACCTAATGTTTAGGTAGACTATGTCAAGACTGTGAACTTTCCTATTTACTGTGGTATACCATTCATCAAAATTGTTATAACTATTGAATAGTAAACGTTCATCAGTTAAATCCACATCCATGAAAGATTTGAGCAAACAACAATAAAAATAACAGAATAAATATATAACACAGTAGCCTACACAACAATAAACAACAAGACCCAAAATTATAACACCCTTGTAACAGACAATGAAAAATCTCAACCAAAACTTAACAAAGGCTATATATACCATATGTAGGATTATCCCCATGACTCTGATCAGCCAAACAATACCCAACAACAAACAATAACGTATTCAAACCATGAACACAGAAACATAAACAATTAAAGCAATTAATACCTGCAAAAAACTAATATTTAATGAGAAGAAAAGGAACATAAAACAATAAATTAAGACATACTGTACCATTACCGGCAAAAAAAGTGTAATTTCAAATATTACTATAGGGCCAACAACACTGATGTTAGGCCTACACAATTTTGCTGAGGTCATTCCAAGATTTGATAACCAATACATCTTTGTCATTTTCCCCTTTTTTGCCAGTATTCGCCCGCCACTAAACCAGAAAAACCTAAAATTATGCGTCTTAGCTCTAAGTTTAGCCTCTCGAAGTAATTGTCTGTACTGCGGGCATAGGTTCTCATTAAAGTACACATCACTTTTCTTCCATTCTTCATCCAGAGGTCCCTTGATGTCTTGGAGTAGTACTGAACGATGATTGTGGGAGGCTTTCCATCTCTCCTCGGCTGAAGGCGGTGGGCCTGATGGATGTCTTCAGGCTTATAATCAATACTGATGTCATTGGATAATTTCTCAAGTACGTTTGAAAGATTTTTCCTCCCTGGGATCGCCAACTACTTTCAACCCATGAATCTCGAGATTTAACCGTCTTCCGTACTGGTCTAGATCGGCTAAGTCACTAGAGAGATTGCTAATCACCTCTTTACTTGAGTTCTCTTTCTTCTCCAGCACCTGTACCCTAGCCCTCAGCTCTCCATTTTCTTTACGCAGACCCATGACTTCTGCCAGCAGGGAGTCATATTTATCAGCTATAAATTTCATGGACTCTTCAATGCTATCAACCTTAGCCCTCATGTCCACTAGAGAATTGAATTTGGCTAGAATTGCCCTCTGTACACCTAGGCTACTAACCTCAAAAGTGTTGTCGGAGTTGGAGGTTAGGATGTTCTCTTCATCATCTAACTGAGATGTTGAGCCTTTCTTCTGCTTCCTGCAATTAGCACAAACCCACGTAGCCTGCGTGGCCACAGACATATTGTTCCAGGTTTTCTTCTTTATACTACAAGTGTCGAGATGAAGGCCATTGCCACAGCTCGAGCACAAAGCATAGTCACCAGTTTTTGGAAGTTTTTCCTCACAAATACCACAATTTTCCGGTGCCTTAGACCCCATTATAAAAGAAATAACTTATATTTAAATTATATCACTAAAAATATCACTGTAGAGTCTTAAACTGTTCAAATTATTACTAAAATATGGGTGGTAGTAGAACGGCTGTCTGCCCAAACCGACCGCCTATTAACATATAAATTAAATTAAATATTAACAATTTTGTAGTTTTGTAGTTGTACACTCATAAAAAATTAATAAATTTAAATATAGACAATACATTGTTTTAGATTTGCTAGATTAATTTAGACTATTTTAACAGATCATTTCTTATTTAATCCAAAAGGTAATTTTGACTTAGTGACTAATTGATATGCTTGTTCTAAATTTTCTAATTGAATTTTTGAAGAATCTTCTGGTACTTTACAAATCCCTTTCAATGTGTAACAATTATTAAATATTTCGTCATGAGCCAATGCATGTTGCGAAACCAATCTATCGTCTTTTCTGTTGGATGAAGACCGATGGTTATTCATTCTAATATGTAAGGGATTTGTCGTTAAACCAATATAGTCCTTGGGACAAAATTTGCAAGACACCTGTATCCTATATATACATAGAGGATACAAATATAATATCATTGTGACTTGTAAATCATGTATGACAAAAAATCATAAAAGGTGTTCAAGTATTTTACATTAAATAATTGAATGTAACACATGAAACCTCATAATAATAAAAGCTAAATTTACTGTGTAAAAGAATTCTGTTTAATTTGTGGATTATCCAAATGGGATACACAAAGGCAGCTGAAATTATCTTCAACAAAGACTATGATAACATCAACCCAAAGAAACTTTTTGTTTTAATGAAATCAACTGTTCAGAAAGTTCCCTAATGCAAGCTCCTTGTCTTTAAATTACAAACTCAGTGATCCCCATTCAGTTAATCTAATTTTCTATTGTATATAGTTTAGATTCTAACCAAGCCAAAGAAACTTTTTGTTTTAATGAAATCAACTGTTCAGAAAGTTCCCTAATGCAAGCTCCTTGTCTTTAAATTACAAACTCAGTGATCCCCGTTCAGTTAATCTAATTTTCTATTGTATATAGTTTAGATTCTAACCAAGCCAAAGAAACTTTTTGTTTTAATGAAATCAACTGTTCAGAAAGTTCCCTAATGCAAGCTCCTTGTCTTTAAATTACAAACTCAGTGATCCCCGTTCAGTTAATCTAATTTTCTATTGTATATAGTTTAGATTCTAACCAAGCCAAAGAAACTTTTTGTTTTAATGAAATCAACTGTTCAGAAAGTTCCCTAATGCAAGCTCCTTGTCTTTAAATTACAAACTCAGTGATCCCCGTTCAGTTAATCTAATTTTCTATTGTATATAGTTTAGATTCTAACCAAGCCAAAGAAACTTTTTGTTTTAATGAAATCAACTGTTCAGAAAGTTCCCTAATGCAAGCTCCTTGTCTTTAAATTACAAACTCAGTGATCCCCGTTCAGTTAATCTAATTTTCTATTGTATATAGTTTAGATTCTAACCAAGCCAAAGAAACTTTTTGTTTTAATGAAATCAACTGTTCAGAAAGTTCCCTAATGCAAGCTCCTTGTCTTTAAATTACAAACTCAGTGATCCCCGTTCAGTTAATCTAATTTTCTATTGTATATAGTTTAGATTCTAACCAAGCCAAAGAAACTTTTTGTTTTAATGAAATCAACTGTTCAGAAAGTTCCCTAATGCAAGCTCCTTGTCTTTAAATTACAAACTCAGTGATCCCTGTTCAGTTAATCTAATTTTCTATTGTATATAGTTTAGATTCTAACCAAGCCAAAGAGGTTGAGAAGCAGGTTGCCGTGCTTGCGGACGACGTTAAACGCCTGGCAGCAGAGGTCCACAAAGTGATGGAACTTGGCCGAGGGCTTATCACCACCGTTGATCACGTACGCCATATCTGATGTCAGCACAAAAGGTGTACGGTCCCTGTCACAACACAATGAAATATATATTTCATGAAGTAATTAATAAATATGGTAAAAATCGCTCCTTTTATTAGCTCAGCATTAGCGAAGCCTGTCACTTCTGTCTACATATGTCTGACTGTGTGACTGTGCACAGGATATCTTACTAGTAAGTTGAGATATAGACTTCAATTTTTCATGAAGCTTCATTTCTATAAACAAGTTATGTTTTTTAAGTAAGTACTGTTTTGATACATAGATAAAACCAACTTTTTCTAATAATTTATTTTTATATGAAAGCCACACTTCTATTTTTCTACATAATTGCCATCAATATTAAGGCAATTATCGTAACTAAAAACAACTCTTTATATACCGTTGTCATAGTTTGCGACACTGACCTGGAAGATATGTCCAGTGGAGTGCTAAATTGAGTTTATTTGGGGGATTAAGAGTCATGCTGTGATCAGATCTTGAGTTCGTTTTCCCACATGGAATAAACATTGTTAAACAGCAAAACATGTTTCTCAATAAAAATGTCAGAAAGAACACTTCTTGAAATGAAGATACTGTACAATAACGAAGAAACTATGAAATGTTCGTTCATTTTAATTCTGTTATTCACTTTCTGCACAAAATTGTCAGTAATCATCAGTAATCAACCACTCCATTTCTCATCATGAACACTCTTCTGTTCATCTTGTAAAGCTCTCAGCCATTTTAGTGCCGATCCATTACTCATAATGTTTTGTCCATACACTTTACAATTCTAATGGTGAATTTCAACTCATTTCACACCTTTAGCGCGAAGAAAATAATAACAGCACATACTTCACAGTCTGCGGGTTTCTCAATTGATGGGGGCATTTGAAATATACATTAAAAGGTGTAATAACAATCAATTCTTGCTGTAATTGCATCTATGGCTTGTTTACAAATAAAGGTTGCAGAGGTGGATATTCAGTTCATCAATGATGCATGTCCTTCCTTGAGTGTCACTGAAGTCTAAACTACTCACAGGATATGTCAAGAACAGATTGAGCTATTGAGTTTGACAATAGACAATAGACAAATTCTTTATTTACAAATCATCAAGAAATGCAATTGCGTCAAATATTACATGTTAGTTTTTATTGAGAGTATTGCTCATCTCTTTTCCAGAACTCATCCATGGAGTAGAATGGACGGCTAGAGAGCCATTTGGTCACTGCTGTCTTCAGTCTCTGTCCTTGTAGCATATTTATATCTTCAGGAAGATGGTTGAAGATTTTTCTGCCCATGAAGGATGGTATTCTTCCTTTCATATAGTGCAGTGTGATGTAGTGGCAAGTGAAAATTTAAAGCAAGGCGTGTGTTGTAAGTATGGAAGTCATGGCCTCGTTCCAATTGCTCTTTGTCAACATGGACTATGACTTCTCTGATGTATAGGCCGTTAATCGTTATGATTCCCTGGTGAGGGAAGGCAACTCTGCAGCTTTCCCTTGGGCCAAGGCCAGACATGATCCTGACAGCTCTTTTCTGTAGTAGCAGTATTCTATTTAAGTTTCCTGCAGTTGTGCCTCCCCAAACTGCAAGGCCGTATCTTAAATGTGACTCGAATAACGAATAATAGGCAATTTTTGTAGTTGCTTCATCACTGGCATGCATTACTCTTTTTAAAACATATTGGCATTAATTCAGCTTCACAGAAAGTACGTCAATGTGATTTTTCCATGATAAATCGCTATCAATAATCATTCCGAGGAATTTTGTCTCACTTTCCATTGATACGTCAGGCAGTCCTGGAACTTCTTCTTGTCGCATCCCAAAAGCTAGATGTTTGGTTTTTTCAGTGTTGACTACTAAATCGTTTTCGTGAGAATATTGATAAGCCATGTTTAATGAAGTGTAGGAATTAATGGCCAAGTTATTTAGAGAAGATTTGGACACTAGAAGTGTTGTGTCATCGGCATACATGACTGGAGCAGAGTACATGTCTAAGTATGCGGCATGTCATTTGTCATGAAAATAAACAGAACCGGTTCCAACATTGAGCCCTGAGGTACGCCTCTTTTAACAGACAGAGGCTCTGATGTTATTGTTTGTGTATATTGAATATCTACTGTCTGGCTTCTTCCCTCTACATAGCTCTTAAACCATTCTTTGGCATGTCCTTTAACTCAAAGTTTGTAGAGGAGTCATGCCCTAGGCAGTCAAAAGCTTTGCTGAAAACGAACATAATGCCAGTGACCATCTTTTTTCCTTCCGAGTTATCAATAATGAATTCTGAAAGTTTGATAATGGCCGATGTTGTAGACCTTCCTTTAATAAAGCCATGTTGATTATCTGTTAGAAGGTTGTGTAATTCACAGTGATCCATTAGTCTTTTCAAAACTACTTTCTCAATGACTTTGGAGCAGGTTTGGATCAGAGATAAGAGCATATGTAGTTAGTAGCCTCTGTGTGGCTTCCACTTTTAAGCTTTGAATATACCTTACTACGTTTGAAGGCTAACAGTTTGAGTTTGGTGGAAAATGTATCTTCAAGAGCTTTGGCTGAGCATTAGCTGAGCCTAACTGGTCACGTGATATATCGGGAACTGTTTGATCTATAGAATTTACATTTTACATGAAACTTATTTTTACACTGGCAAGACCGAGCTTGATAATGGCGCAGCTCTTTCATTGCAAATCACATGATTATAACGCCAGGAAAAACTATGATACTTTAATTGATTTTTATAGACTTGGTAAAACTTTAAATAGTCATATTAATTCAAATCTTCGATAAGTTAATAACCTTAACAGCTAAATAGCATACAGTATACTTACTTTAAAACTAAATTTTGGCTTCTAGATATTCCGTATTATTCACTGGATGAGTTTTTCAATGTGTCTAATATAAATTTTTAGCAATTGTAGAACATATTCAGTTTACATTTTAAATTACATGGATCAACCACAATCTCTATATAGATTTTCTTTAAGTAATGACGTCAAATATGTTTATTTGAAACCATCAAAGTATGTTAAAATCTATTTTAAATTATATTTATTTAAATTTGTAACTCTTGTATAATCTTAAGAATGTTTTCGCTTTGTCTCTTAAGATCTCTTATTGCCTTTAAGTAGAAACACATTACAAGTAAGTTATACCGAATTTTATTAACCCATTTACGACCACTGTCGACATTGTACTTTAACTATCGTAAAAACAGCCTAGTCGGTTCCGCCCGGTAGTTGGTATGTTTTTGTGTTTATCCCTGCCATGCCGCGACAGCTGCGACCGGTGTAGTGAACGATACTGTGAGTGCCAGGTTTCAGGTTATGTTACTCTGCACATTGCACAATGTCGTTGTTCAATTCGTAAGTAGTTTTAACACTTCATTTTAACATTTAGATTCCAGAACTACCTTATAAAGTTAGATAAAGAGCTAATTTATAGTAATATATCAGTAGATAAGGTAAACTACATTTATAACACAGGTCTAGTATGACGTAAATATTGATGTAGACAAATGTCGACAGTGGGCGTAATCGGTTACATAGTCATGGTTACAGGTGTTGTCAACAAATGTCGACAGTGAGCGCAGACGGGTACGTGTTGGTATCTGTCATTACATCTATGTTTTTTTGTTTTAGACTGACCATAGAACAAATAACCTTCTTTGTTAGAAGACACAACTGACGTTGTGAAGGCTACAATATTCATGGAGCCTCCAGTCAACACGCTGCAGAGCGATGGATATAGTGACGATGAGGACCCTTCGGGAAACATAAATACACTTTCCGGTAACCAGCTAAGGGCTGGGGCAGAGCTCGTTTGTGAGAAGATAACCGAAAATGGAATTGAAAAATTTAGGTATGGGGACAACTCTGACACATACGATGAAGATTTTGTACCAGGTACACCAGAAAAAACTCCATCTCGCTTTAGTTTTTTTGAGTCAGAAAAATAGTCTACACAACGAAAGTTTTCACAAAGATATTGATATACCTATAAAAAATTAAATGGTCATGTGGAAAATGTTTAAAAAATATTAGTAAATCTTGCAAAGCAGTACTTTGTAGAAACTCCTGCTTACAATGGCATCATCTTGAATGCACTGATTTAACTGACAACGATTTCAAAGAAATAAAAAAACTCTATTATCAGATGGAGTTGCTCAAAATGTATTGTAGCATTAAATGCTATTGACAGTGAATATGAGAATGTCGATGAGGTTGATTGTAATCTGGCGGAAAGAACGGAAGAACTAAAAAATATGAATTTAATGATAAAATCATTGAGTGCAGATCTTGATGAAGCCCAAAAGAAGATTATCCAGCTGAGAGAAGAAAAAACAATACTCCAAAATCTAGTTTTACAAAAAGAAGATTTTATAAAACTGAAAGAATCAATTACCAAGAAAAATTGTATAAAAGCTTAAAAAATTTTATTCCTGCATAAGAAGTTTTTTTTGTATAAAATTCTAAATTGTGTCGTGGTATTACTAATTCTGATATTACTATTAATGATATATTTGACTTTTTTTTCGATGAAGAAGTTCTTGACTTCATAGTCGAATGTACAAATGAATTTTCAGTTGAGAAAGGAAACGATAGTTTTACTACGACAGAAGAAGAAATTCCACTATTTTTTGGGATTCTTTTTCTGTCTGGATATTGCATCGTGTCAAGAACAAGAATGTATTGGGAACTAGCTGACGATGTACATAACAACGCTGTTTCAAAAGCTATTAGCAGGAACAGATTTGAGGAAATAATGAAATACTTCCACTTTTGTAAAAATGGTCAACTTGAAAGTGGAGACCGCTTTGGGAAAATTAGACCAGTTTGGAGTATGCTAAATGAACGCTGGCTAAAATTTTGTCCAGGTGATATTTAATTATCTGTTGACGAATCCATGGTGTCCTAATACGGAAGACATGGAGCAAAGCAGCATATCCACAGAAAACTCATCCGCTTTGGATATAAAGTTTGGGTTCTCAGAAATCAGAAATATTTTATTGTCATTAAGCTTAAGTACAGCGATAGACAAAGTCAGCTTATTCATTTATGTATATACATATAAATTAATAAATAAAACACATACTATATCACGAATAAATAAAACAAATACAAACAAAACAAACAAACAATTACGGTTTATAATGTAACAAATCAATGGGACACACAACAAAAATTAATTTTAAAAGCATAAACATGTAATATCGCTGCTTAAGACTGAGTAATAAACATTATTCTTGAACCAGTTCTCTAATACTCTCTTAAAATTGTTTAAAGGTACAATCCATGCATTTTGTGCATTTTCTCACAACAAGAATAGGCTACATCGTTCAAGGAGAGCCGTATCAAGACCAAAGTTCCGGAACATCAGTGCCAGAATTAGGCGTTGGAGGATCAGTGGTCATTGATCTCATAACAGAATTGCCCAAAGACAGGAAGTACTGTTTATCTTTGACAATTTTTTTACTTCATTCCGTCTGTTAGAGGCGTTGAAAAGGAAGTCCACAAGGGAACTGGTACAGTACAAGCTGACAGAGTGGAGAAAGCTCCCCTTCCAGAACCAAAAACTGTAAAAAAAGAAGAACGAGGCTCATACCACCAACTTACTGACCAAGAAACTAAAATCACGCTTGTCCGCTACAATGACAACAGTGTGTTCACTATCACATCTACTGTTGCAGGAGTTGAGCCTCTTGGCAAAGCGAAGCGGTGGTCAAATGAACATAAAAAACATATTAATGTGGATCAACCTGCCTGTATTGTCTTGCAAACACGTATATGGGCGGCGTTGATCTTTTGGATGAAAACATTTCCACATACCGCATCAATGTCAGATAAAAAAAATGGTATTGGCCAATGATATCAAACGAGGTGTATCGATGAACAATGCTTGGCTCATTTATCGAATGACCACTAAAAGCAAGGAAGAGAAGTTGGATTTCCTTTCTTTTACAAGGTATGTAGTCCAAAGTTACATGGCAACCTACAAAACAATCAGACCGGCAGCAGGACGACCAAGTTCAAAAGCTGTAACAAGGGTTATCCCAGACGTCCGCTTCAGCGGTAATGACTTTTTAGTTTCCTCTGCTATGCAAAAAAGATGTGGTCACTGTGGCAAAGCGACCAGAAAAATGTGTGAAACTTGTAAGGTTGGCTGTCACGTGTTGTGTGACAAAGTTTCCACTCAAGGGCACAATAGTTTTGTCGGCTACAACAGTAGTTTTAGAGTATGTACATTATTTTTCTTCCAAACTACATTTTTGTGTTTACTAAGTACGTATTATTACGTATTTGACAGTTTTTTAGGAGTGCAGTAGTATTTGTACCTCGTAGAAGGCTACTAGCAGATTTTACAACAGCTCATTGTTTTACTTAACAGTAGTTCTATTCACGTAACATTAGTTTATAAATAGTTTTGTGTGTGTAGTTCGTGTTTTATAACAGTGTTTGTAACATTGTTTTGCAAAACATGGTCAATGCATTTCTTACAAATGTTTTGATAAACATGTACTTCCTTTTGATATTCGAAAATATTATTTTATGTCACATAAAAAAGTGTGTTTTTTTTGTATTATTTATGTACCAGTTTGTAGAGTTGTAGTTTTATACATAAATAAAAGTGCTATTCCATAGATGTTCTTTCATTTAAAATTCTTTCCATTAGGAATAATAAACTAAAATGTGTCTAAATATAGTTTCCATCCTACCGGATGCGATCACGGTTGGCTTCAGTAGTCAATATCTGTCAATGCCGTAATGTTACCATTCATGCCCACTGTCGACATGACGTCATTCAGTATTGGATAATAAAATAAAATTTTTTTTAATCTATATTTACACTCTTTGTACTATAGATAATAAAATACTAAAAGAAAAAAAAATATTTAAAAAAAATAATTTGGGCATTAATGGGTTAATGAAAAATGAATTACCTACCAAAACTTTAATATCCTATGGATTTTTACTTGGAATTAATAACATTTCTATAGGTTGGAGCATATATCGGTTTCCTCAGAAGAGAAATTTAAAGGCTTTATAGGGTAATTGAATAAAACACTTTTAGGCAAGAAAACAAATCCACTACATGAAATTACTTACATAATTACCATACAATGTTACAGCAGTTGTTCGAAATGTCCACCTTGACTTTGTATACACTTCATACAACGACTGAGAACAGAATCACCAATTTTTAGGAATAAAGGTTTATCATCATTAACAAGTTCAAGTGCATTTCTAATTAGGTTTCTGAGTTCGTCAAGATTTTGTGGTTTTGAAGCATACATAGTCTCTTTTATAATACCCCACAGTGAAAAATCACCTGGGGTCAGGTCTGGTGAGCATGCAGGCCAATCGATTGTACCACGGTGACCAATCCATTCATTAAATGTGTTAATTATAAAATCTTGAACTTGGATACCGAAATGTCTTATTGCCAGATGAACGAATGAATATTGAAAACAGGATTGTTTCTGAGCTCAGGAATTATTACTTCTTGCAGGAATCTTAAGTAACTTACTGAGTTAACATTACCTTGAAGAAAATAAGACCAAACAGTGCAGTACTCAAAACACCTCCCCTTACCATATCACCAGGCACATTGAGTTCTGCTTAGATTACGTTATGAGGATTTACATCCGATCAGTACACGCAGTTATGCCGATTAACGTGTCCATAAAGTTTGAAACATGCCTCATCACACCACAAAATTGATTTCAAGAAATTTGGATCAGCCTCAGAGTGGATAGTTATCGTCTCACAGAATTCCAATCGCCTATCGGAATCATCCTCGTGAAGCACTTGGAGTGAAGATGGACGGTATGGCTTAAATTTGAATTGCTTTCACATTCTTTGCACACTTCTTCTAGATATTTCTAGTTCAGCAGATGCCTAACAAGTTGATTTACCGGGACTGGCTACAAAAGCTTGAGTAACTGTCTGCAGGTTTTCTTTGTTGCAAATTGATCATGGACGACCACACATCAGCGCATTTAAAACGCATCCTGTGTTTTCACATTTCTCATTTAAATTCTGCATATACTGTCGAGTGGGTATCGCGACATCTGCATATTTACTACTAAATTCTTCAGTTATTATAGCAGTATTTTTATTATACTTCCATCACAACTGAAGGATGTAAACTCGTTGGGTTGTAAATATTTTAAAATCACACACAAACAATTAACGGATGCAAAGACCGTCACTTTACACTAGTAACTGGATCAGACAAAAATAAACTTACTCTATGTTGCTGCCAATTTAACATAGTTACCAACCTATCGAAACAAAATATCACTATTTATGGGGAAACTAACATATGCGCCACCCTGTATAAACAAAATTTCAAACTCATTTGGGATCTGTACGTACCTCTTAAAATTGCCAAACATCTGAGCATTGTTAAGAATCTTGTTAGAAGTGCTGATTGATCTATACATACCTCTTAAAGTTGCCAAACTGTAATGTATTGTATATGTATTATTATTTTTTTATTACTGACATTTATATTCTGTCCATAAATTATGTTGGCATTATGGATCATACGATTTATTCAATAAATGTACATTGGCGGAGCAAGTCACGCGATCCGACTAACCAATCAAATCAAAGCACCATCCCTCTCCAAATAACAAGAGCCTTTCTCTCTCTCTCCTTGTTCAACCATCAACGATGTAACACCACGTTATGTGTGTCCGCTCCGCCGGTGTAGATTGCAAAGTAAATTCGAGTATTATTTCACTCCTTACAAGAAATGACATTAATGGTGTAGTGCATAGGACATACAGTTTGGCGGCAGCACTACATTTTGGCGACGAGGATAAAGGAATGCAACATTTTAAATCAAGTGAGCGGCGTGGCACAGTGATACATAACCTCAATTCTATAGTGCAGTAAGGTGCATTGGTTCGGTAGGCAAGTGTCGGTCCTGATTATTTTATACTCACGTGAAAAGTACAGAAAGGTGTACATACAGTTACGATTGTGTGCATAGTAGTCAACGCTACAAGTTTTTCGTGGACATTATTTCACCATTGTTTTTGGATAACCTATTCACCAACGGCTTGGCGTCATCCAACATGGCGGGATTCATCGGCGTCATCGGCCAATTCGACAGCGCAGAGGAGACATAGACTTCATATGTGGAAAGATTTGAAATTTTCGTCGATGCCAATGATATTAAAACAGAAAAGAGAGTGAGTACTTTGTTAGCAGTTGTTGGTGTTAGAACATATAATTTGTTACAGAACTTGTGTTCGCCAGTCAAACCGAATACAAAGACTTATGAAGAATTAATAAAAATTGTGAAAACACATTTGTATCCTAAACCGTCGTTCATCGCTGAACGTTATAAATTCAGTTTACGAAATCAAAATGAACATGAAAATGTGGCTGAATGCATTGTGCAACTTAAGCAGTTATCAATTCACTGTGAGTTCAAGGACAAATTAGGCGACTATCTCAGAGACAGGATAGTTAGTGGTATCAGAAGTGAGTCTATCAAAAAACGGTTACTAGCTGAACCGAATTTAACGTACGAGAAAGCAGTCAGCATAGCTACATCACTGGAAGCACGGGAATAACAGCGGCGACGACGACACGGATCCACCAGGTACACAGCAGGAAGCAGACAGCCCAAACAACGCATTCTTCACGTCAACCGCAGCACAACAACCTAGGCCTACAGCAACGGTCTACATCCAGCTCTCATCAAAAAGGGGGAGGAGTGATGTGTTATCGTTGTGGCAAAGTGGGGCATACAACAAATTCGTGCAGATTTAGATCTTATACTTGTAATTTTTGTAAGAAGCAAGGTCATTTGATGCAGGTGTGTAAACAAAAGGAAAGGGGTAAGTCCTTCTCAAATTTTTCGTCTACTAATAAAGCTACAAACAAAAACTTTAGACCTAAGAATACATTTTCTCATGGTAAACAACATTATGTTAATGAAGTTGGTCAAACAGGATCGAGTCAAAATCCTAACTATGAAGATAACGCATTAGACATAAGCCTAACAAATTTGTTCCATATTCAAAATGAGGAAACCATTCACCTTAAGAGAGTTAGAGTAAAACCTATTCTGTGTAACGTACTAGTTGAAAACAAAGTTGTTTCTTTTGAAGTAGATAGCGGGGCTTGCGTTTCTGTCATTTCACAAAGTTTTTATGAGAGTAATTTTAAGAATGTTGTATTAAAACCTACTGACTTAACCCTAAGTTCATATACTAACACATCTATTAAGCCTATTGTAGAGTATGAAGGGCAAACCAAACTGCTAGATTTGTATGTTATTGGTAAATGGAGCAAACCCTCTGCTAGGTAGGGATTGGATCAAGGAGTTAAAAATAGTTATAAGTATCCCAGATGAAAAGCTTAATAAAACTGATGTTCAAACTAGTCCTTTAGGGAGTAAAGATACAATTGTTAATGAACTGATACAGAGTTTTCCGGAAGTGTTTAAGAAGGAGTTAGGGACTTATACAGGTGAACCTGTAAAACTAAAACTTAAGGAAGGTTCAAGTCTGAAATTTTTCAGGCCTAGGCCAATTCCTTTTTCACTAAGAGAAAAAGTCGAGAAAGAGTTAGATCGATTAGTGGAAAGTGGTATTCTAACACATGTAACTACAAGCGAGTGGGGAACACCTATTGTGCCAGTATTGAAATCGGATGGCACAATAAGAATTTGCGGAGACTATAAAATCACAGTAAATCCGTCTATTGAAATTGATCGGCATCCGATACCGAGAATTGAAGATTTGTTAGCATCATTACAAAAGGGGGAGACCTTTTCCAAAATCGATCTCTCTCAAGCTTATGCACAGGTGCGACTCGACAAACAATCCACAGAATACTGTACGATCAGTACACATAAGGGGTTATTTAGATACAATCGTATACCTTACGGGATCAGTTCATGTCCTGGTATTTTCCAAAGAATAGTTGAACAAATTCTTGGGGGTATTCCAGGTACAGCAGTATTCCTAGATGATATACTAATTACCGCTAGTAATGAAACAGAGCATATCAAAAGATTAAGAGAATTTTTTGAGAGGTTAAGTAAAAATGGTCTAACAGTACGCAAAGACAAATAGAATAGAATAGAATATATTTATTTCCATCTTTTTCATTTATATTACATAATAAGATGACAACTTGGAAAAGGCAAATAACCACCATTTGCCAGTATTCGGTGGTTATTTTGGTAATTTAATTATAACATAATTACAACTTAAATTAGTAGTCTTCCGTAATAAATTAACATTTTATTTTTTCGGCTTCTGTAGCGCATACTAACTAATAATAATAAAAATAAGTATGTAAGAGAACAAAAAAAATCATATTTAATAATTGCACCTATTTTACAGTTATATCACCGTTAAAGAGAAAATAATTGAAGAGCATCACATTAAAGATATACAAAATTTATAACAATATAGATTAATACTAGATTAGATCGTAAGCTAGACAGTAAGTTAAGAAACAATAGACAGTAAAATGCCTAAATCGTCAATATTATTGAGCCAAATTTTAACCTTTTTGGAAAACAATTTAAAACTAGTAATTTGTTTTATATTATCAGGTAAAAGATTGAAGCATTTTGGACCTAAGTATACAAATGTTTTTACAAAGAATGATCTGTTTACCTTTGGTGTAACAAAAAAAACGGCGGACTGCGCTTCGAGTTGAATAAAACAAATTTTCAGTTCCACTGTTGCCGCTCTTTTTGAAAAATGCTTGAAGAACTTTAAACACAAAAAGGTTTTTTATAGGTAAAATTTGCAGATGTTTGAAAAGATAGTCAGTGTGTTCACGCTGTTTTTTAAAAAGCATAATTCTAACAAAGTGTTTTTGGGTCACAAAAAGTTTATTAATTAAGTTATCATAAGCACCACCCCAAAACTGCAGCCCATATTGAAGGCGGGAGTTTATCAACGCGTAATACAGTGATCTTAAGCAAGTTATGTCACAGATATTTCTTAAGAAATAGAATGTTTGAATTGATTTCCTGATTTCGGCGTGTAATTTATTTATATGACTTTTCCACGTTATTTTGTTGTCAATTAAAATTCCAAGGTATTTAATTTCGGGTGTTTGTTGAATAACTTTACAGTTACAATTTTGTACACCTAAACAATTGTTGTGGTACTTAAACTCATAGTCAAATTCAAAACCAGTCAAATCAAAGTTTAAAATTTTTGTTTTTGATGCATTTATTACCATTGCATTCCTGTTACACCAATTGTTCAGTAAAGCTAAGTCATGAATTATCGACTCTTTAATTGTAGCCCAGTTTTCAGACAAATACACGAATGCAATATCATAGGCAAATGCTATGATTTCTCCACGAAACTTTTCTAATAAGAGATCATTAATAAAGAAGGAAAAAAGATCTGCCGATAGAACTGAGCCTTGAGGAACGCCGATATTTACTAAATTTATGTCACTCAAAACGTTGCGTATCCGAACTTGTTGTTCTCTATTTTGAAGAAAAGTTAGAAACCAATTTAGTGTAGGGCCTCTAATGCCGGTTACTTTTAGTTTTGTTAAAAGATAATCATGACGGACTAAGTCAAACGCTTTTCTGAAATCAATAAATAAGCCTGTTACTTTTTTGCCAGAATTTAAATTTGTATAAACCATATGCATAAGTTTTTCAATCGCGTCCTCTGTACTTTTACCTTTTTTAAAACCGAATTGATTGTTAGAAAAAAAATTTTTTGAATAAAGAAAACTTAAAAATCTTGTTCTCATAAGTTTTTTCCAGCAGTTTCGAGAAAATTGAGAGCAGTGTGATTGGCCTATACTGCTCTAACAATTCTGGATTTCCGCCCTTGAAAATTGGCACAACTATTGATTTCTTTAAAACCGTAGGGAACACTCCGGTAGCAAAGCTTATATTGATTAGTTTGGCTAAGGGGTCAGAAATGACATGATTTATTTTCTTTAAAAGAATTACATTAATGCTATCAAAGCCGGAAGACTTTTTGTTCTGAATACTTCGAATTGTACTTTCCACTTCATCTTTGTCTACAGGAAAAAGAAACATAGACTGATTTTGTCTTTGTAAATTAGTAAACGTTTCGTTACTTTGGCCTAGATTCTGATAAATAAATTTGGTGCTCGAAAAATAGTTGTTAAATTCATTTGCTATAACATCCTCACTTTCCTCACAAATGTAAATTCTTTTGTGAATCCATAGAATATCAGGTTATGTTCTAAGTAAAGAGGGTCTGAGTACCTCAGAGAGTAAAGTATCAGCAATTTTGAACGCTCCTATACCTATGAATGTGACACACCTTAAGTCATTTTTTAGGATTAGTAAATTATTATTGCAAGTTTGTACCAAATTTGTCAACTTTGGCTACACCAATGTATAGATTATTACAAAAGAATGTACCATATCAATGGAATGTAGCTTGTGCAAAAGTCTTTCAAATGATAAAGGAGAAACTAGTTTCAGCTCCTATTTTAGCGCATTATGATCCGGAACTTCCTTTACGTCTGACAACGGACAGTTCAGCTTATGGCATTGGATGTGTGTTGAGTCAAGTTGAAAAGAATGGTACAGAAAGACCTATTTGCTTTGGGTCTAGATATTTGTCAAAAACCGAACAAGCCTATAGTGTAATTGACCGCGAGGCTTTAGCTATTGTTTACGCAGTACGTAAATTCAATCAGTACCTTTTTGGTAACAAGTTTACATTGTTGACAGACCACAAGCCATTACTGTCTATTTTCGGACCGAAAAAGGGACTTCCAGCTTATGCAGCAGGTAGAATGCAACGTTATGCATTATTCTTGTCCGGGTATAATTTTGACATTCAATATATTAAATCTCAATCCAACCAAACAGCTGATTGCCTGTCTAAGTTACCTGTAAATATTAAGGAGGCAATGCAAATAAATAAAGAATGTGATGAAAATGAAATATATTTTGTGGGCACTTACTTACAAAGTCTTAAGGACAATGAGATTCCTTTGGATTTCAAAATAGTGCAAGATGAAACAAAGAAAGATGAAGAGTTGAGTAAAGTGCTAATGTATGTTAAGATAGGATGGCCTAACTGTTAGTAATAGACTAAGTGCTTATTTTCAAAGGCAGAGTGAACTATCTGTAGAATCAGACATTTTAATGTGGGGCCCTAGAGTAGTGGCGAGTTTTACGTAGAAAATTATTAGATGAATTACATTACGGGCATTTGGGAATAGTAAAGATGAAAAGTATTGCTCGATCATACATTTGGTGGCCTGGAATTGATCGGGACATTGAATTAATTGTAAATAGCTGTTCACTATGTCTTATGGAAAGAGCTAACCCCCGAAAAGTAATTTACATGTCTGGGAATATCCTAGGAGGCCATGGAAAAGACTTCATATAGATTTTTTAGGACCGTATAACTCTAAGTTATTTCTCATTGTTATTGATAGTCCTACTAAGTGGTTAGAGGTAGAGATGGTATCATCAACTTCTGCTTCACAAACTATTGATAAGTTAAGAGCAATGTTAGCTCGTTTCGGGTTACCAGAACACATAGTATCGGATAATGGCCCACCTTTCATTTCTTTTGAATTTAGGCAATTTTTGAAAGCTAATGGTATAAAACATACTTTGACACCTCCTTACAGACCAGCTAGTAATGGTCAAGCTGAAAACTCAGTTAAGACTGTAAAAAAGAGATTACGATGTGCATTATCTGAAAAACAGGATGTTGGGTTAGCGTTAAATAGATTTTTATTAGCTTATAGGAATGCTGTGCATTCAACTACTAATGAGACACCATCTAAGCTAATGTTTAACCGTTATTTAAGAACTAGGTTTGATTTAATAAGACCCAGTGTTGTAAATACAGTTCAGAAAAACCAGGAAAGACAAAAAAGTAACTATGGTGGGAGTAAAACCAGAGAATTGTATATAGGACAGCCAGTTTTAGTCCGGGATTACAGAGGAAAGGAAAAATGGATTGAGGGAGTAGTTGTTAATATTCTAAGTTCTGTTTCTTATCTGGTTAAATTACAAAATGACTTTATCTGGAAACGACATATTGATCAATTGATAGCCTTGCCAAATGAATCAATTGTCACTAGTAAGGTAAACAGTAACATTAACCCTCATGACTTGTTGTTACCGAAATGTCAAGTTGGCCGTGACAGTGATCACATGGTAGGAACAGCTGGTACCCCTCCTTCCACCACCCCTCCCTGCAGTCCTAGAATATCTCATTCTTTCCGTCAGGCTATTTCCTCTCCACTACGTCAGTCCATGACATCACCATCAGCTGTTCGACAACACCTAAATACGGAAAGACGATATCCAGTACGAGATCGTCGACCCGTATCAAAGCTAAATTTGTAAATATTAATGATATTATTTTGTAACTATTTTGTTAACTACATACTTTTAAATATAATCTTGTGTGTTTATGTACAATGTATTAATTAGAATGTACTTTGCAGTGAATCCATCGGAAAATCTTCAAATAGACTTAAACAATTTTTTTTTTGTATCATGTGAAAATATTTTATAAACTTGAGAGGGAGGAAATGTAATGTATTGTATATGTATTATTATTTTTTATTACTGACATTTATATTCTGTCCATAAATTATGTTGGCATTACGGATCATACGATTTATTCAATAAACGTACATTGGCGGAGCAAGTCACGCGATCCGACTAACCAATCAAATCAAAACACCATCCCTCTCCAAATAACAAGAGCCTTTCTCTCTCTCTCTCCTTGTTCAACCATCAACGATGTAACACCACGTTATATGTGTCCGCTCCGCCGGTGTAGATTGCAAAGTAAATTCGAGTATTATTTCACTCCTTACAGGAAATGACATTAATGGTGTAGTGCATAGGACATACAGTTTGGCGGCAGCACTACAAAACATCTGAGCATTGTCAAGGAACTTGTTAGGATTGATGATTGATCTATACATACCTCTTAAAGTTGCCAAACATCTGAGCGTCACCAAGGAACTTGCCGAAATCTATGTGAAACATATGTCCGGAAGTCTTCAGCATGATGTTGTCATTGTGTCGGTCACAGATACCGAGGACATAGGTGGCCACACTGTACCCTGCACAAGACGCTGCCAGAACAGGAAAAGTATTATATCACACATTACCACAATAGAAAATATGACATGAATTTGTTAAAAATTCATATACAGAGGAGTCCCGCTAATCCGAACACGTGTAATCCGAACGTCGGTTAATCCGAACAGGTCCAGGAGGAATTATTTATAACGATAATGAACAGTTATAGGAACTAATTACTTAAAAAATGAAAATGGGTGCATCATTTTGTACATAAACAAAGAAAACTTTAATTAAATAGACATACAGTATTTTATTAAGACAAATTGTGTACGGTATAGTACATAAATCATGAAGTTAAATACAGTACCAAATTGAAACTTATAGGTTAAGTATGAGTTAAATTACTGTATTAAGAAGTTAAATCAAATAAAAATTGGACGTACAGTACTGATATTGTTATTGAGTACAATATTAATTGTTAAAAGACATAAATTCAGTTATTGTCTTCTGTCGCATTGAAGAGAGTCTATTGGATGACGCGTAGTTTTCACCATCGTGTCACAAAACATGATATCGGCAGGTGTAGCAGTAGCCTGTTGCTCTAAGTATCGTAGTGCAAGGTTAAGCGCTGCTGCACCGTCTGCGTGTGGCACCAACTCTCCTTTATCACCCAGGTTCTCGTCGTCACTTCCTTCCTCCTCACACTCGATTGATTCTTGAGTGACTGCCGCAACTATGTCATGATCAGTTAGGAATTCGGAGCACGCACCATCTGCTACCATCCATTCATTGACGTCTGTTTCATCTGCTTTCTCGCAACCAGGAATTGCTTGAACTAGCCATAACACATTTTCTCTATCGTTGTTTGCTTGGTTGTCTTGGAACGCAAGGGTAGGCCATAGTTTTGTCCAAGACTTCCTCAAAGTTTGGTCTGTAATGTTCTCCCAAGAATCAGCAATCCAATACACAACATCCTTGATGTTAGTTTGTTTTATTTTTTGAACCAAAGAGAATGTTTCATCTTCAATCAGGGTTCGCAAAAACTGCTTAAGGTATTTAAATTTAAGTGATTGCAACACACCTTGGTCCATTGGCTGCAATAAGGCTGTAACATTTGGAGGTAAAAATGATACTTTAATTTCACCACTAGAAAGTTCTTCGGTATTTGGGTGCGATGAGGCATTGTCAATCAAGAGAATAGCACGTGGTGGTAAATCATTGTCATTACTGAATTGTTGGACACGGGGTACAAACTCGTCATGAAACCATTGTTTAAACAACTGTCCGTTCATCCACGCTTTTTTCTGGTTCCTGTAATAAACTGGCAATGAGTTCATATTGACATTTTTTAAAGCTCTAGGTCTAGCAGATTTCCCTATCAACATTAGTGGAAGCTTTTGATTACCAGCAGCATTAGAACATGCCATTATTGTTACTCGATCTTTGCTCATTTTAAAACCAGGAGCATGGATTTCTTCTTTAGACGCCAAACTCTTTGTAGGCAGTGCTCTAAAGTTGAGGCCGGTTTCATCAGCATTATAAATTTGCTGTGGAGAATAATTTCCATCCAATATCAAAGTTTCAAATGTACTCACGTATTCCCTTGCTGCATCGTGGTCAGATGAAAGTTGTTCTCCTGTAATTGTCAACTGCCGTATTCCATGGCGCTTCTTCCATCGGTCTAGCCACCCAGTACTAGCATGAAAACATTCACCGCTGTTCATTAATTCATTCAATTGAATTGCCTTTTCTTGAACAATAGGCCTCTCTCCCTTTCCTGGGAAAACCAAACAAAAAGCGCTTCATCCATTTTATCATACTGGGATTGCTTCACTGTTTGTCTGTTTTCAAGAGTCTGGTCAGAAGAAGTAGCACAATATTGTTCAAGCTTTGCACGATTTTTCCTCCAATCACAAATTGTAGATTTGCCAACATTAAACTCTGTTGCCAATTTAGTCACACTTTCACCCTTATCTAAACGCTGTAGGGCGTCTAGCTTGTCTTTAAGAGTGACGGTAGTATGCTTTCGTTTACTCGCCATAACAATCAGCTCTCACACTTTTACTACGCAAATAATCACAACAGTGGAATCGATGTTTGCACTGAGATGACAGACGACACACTGCAGACTACAGTGCAATGTGCGGCTATTCTATGGGTCAGTGTGTGTATTTTTGGCACGCCGCGCCGTGGGAGTACAGTCTGACCCGTAGTGCGTGGACCCGTACAATATCCAGTACGCTCACATTGCTTAACAATAGAACTCTCACACTAAATACGGTAAATGTGCTTTGTATTCGCAAACACGTTTATTTGTCAAGAAATACAATGCAACAGCCAGAAAACATGTTTTAATAAAAAATGTTGATAATTCTATAACAAAATAGACCCATTCTCAAGATTAAAACCTTATTTTTCTGTAATTCTGGCTAATCCGAACAATCACATAATCCGAATAGGGCTCAGTCCCAATTAGGTCGGATTAACGGGGACTCTACTGTATATATACTAGCTGTTACCCGCAGCATCGCACGCAATCTTTAGAACCGAAGTCCTTATATTATTTAGTAAAAGCACTTATGATGTAAAATGATGGGGCTCTATGAAAATTTTAAAACGTAAGTAGGCATACATCAAGTAGATATTATTCATGGTAAATATTATCAGAGTTTAATTTAACACATTCAATGCGGATGACAAAATTACCGGCGACAGAAAATGTAGGATTTTTTTTGTTTTTGGTAAGTAACCCAAAACGAAGTCAGGATAGCCGAAAGGGTTGACCAAAGTATCCCAGAAGCTTCGATGGCCGGAACGGGTGACGTCATGTCCGTGCCGAGTCTGCTCGTCATCCGCACCGGGTGCCGGTCCCCGTGTTGTATGTGCTAGCAGCGCACTAGGTTTCAGAACAAACAATCGCGAATTACACGTAGATAGTACATGAATGACATGTAGATAGTACATCAATTACACGAAGATAGTACATCAATTACGTTTGGGATGGAGTGGCCCACTGGGGGTGGGGGACGCCGCATTCACCGTCCCTAGAACTGTTCGAACTCGACTCATTGTCTTCATCAGATGAAAAATTATCGTCAATAACATTATCGTCTTTCTCCATTATGAGTACATACACTTACACAGTCAACAGACACAATATCGCAAAGCATACACAACAAACGAAAATGGTGAACCGGCGACGAATCGCACCAACTGACTCACCGAAAAAGGCATACCTCGCTATGAAAGTTACAGCCTTCCCGGGCAACTGCTCAGCTCACACTGAGGCAATATGAAAGCAGCTGCCATATGCCGAGCTCGCTCGTCCACCGCCCGGCGCCCCATTTTCGCATGACGAGTATGCTCGTCACCCGCAGCGAATGTGTTAATTAATATATCATGTTTTGCACGTGGAAGAGCATTTCTGGTTCAAATTAATTAATTATATTTGGAATGTCACAGTTGAGCCTGCATTATTCTTCTGTTCAATAAAATACAAATACACAGGTCTCAGACACCTACTTCGGTCAAAAAGTGTCTATTTCTAGCCTTTATCACATATTTCAGGTCTAAGATATTTCCAGTATCATAGTAGAGTTTGCCTTGTCCTGATGAAGAAAAAACATATACTTACGTAGGACCGAAAAGCCTACTTCGGTTAAAAAGTGCCTACTTCAGATCGTTTAAATTCACTTACTATGTCACATTACACCTTGCAATATTTCCTCGATCAAATTTTAGACACGTTCAATTATGCAGTTCTCGGAAATCTACTTTGGTCAAAATCGTCTTCTGTAATCTATTTTCAGTTTAAAAATATTTCCAGGGACATTGTTGTTTGTTTTGTTGTCCTGATGAAGAAAATATACACATACGTAGGACCTATTACGGCCAAGGGGAAGTAATACCTACTTCCTATATACTTTCGGTATAAGGGGGAAATCTTATTAAGGTTATGCAACATTCCAAAATAATCGTTATTAAAGTTTTGTGTTACACTTGTTTTTGAACTGTGTAGCCAGGGAAAGAATGAATTGTTAAGGCATTTTTTGTTCTTTTCTCTGTTTTTCCAATTAAGCCACTGTTAAAATGCCATATCACAATGTCAAGGAAGCCCACCAGTTTAAAGTAACTTATGTGAAAGCATTCATAACTTTGTTCATTAAGGTTGGTTACATAGCAGTGTTTAAATAATATTTAAAATACATCAGTAATTATTTAAATTCGTCACTGGTGCGATCTGGAGTAAAATTTTGACATTAACTTTATATTTACTATCTACATTGCACTACTGATAAAGTACTGTTTACTTAATATTTGATGAAATTTAAATGTAAACAGATGTTTCAGCCAATTTGTCGACATAAAACTGAAGATTTGAACAGCTGTTTAGTGCCAGATTAATTTGAATTATGAAACATAAAAACTACAAATTTTTTTGAATTCCAAACTTTTCTTCCTTGGATTTTAATGGACAT
>NW_025778641.1:0-24684 GCF_021130785.1 Homalodisca vitripennis
AAATTTAGACATTTCTTAATGGTCCTTTCATACATTCTAAAAACGGATCATAGAAATGTTAAATAACATCAAAAAATTGTACAATAAATTTAATTCATAAATCCCTCCGCTAAAAACAAAATACATTTGGTTAATTAATATAATATATCTTATCAATTATACCTTTGAACAACTAACTATAGATTGGCCTTGTTGCGCGGCGCAAATCCATACTTACCATTACGATATCTGGCCCTACTTCTTTTGTAACGGATGATCATGTAAATGATCCAGAACTGCTTGTGTTTTGACAGGGGGGGAACCAGACAACACAACAATAGTAAGAAAACTAATATTATAATTTGGACTAATTATTAAATATTTATCTACTCTCACGTATTGTTACCCACCCTTCGACGACGTTTCTTTCCGTACCTAGGGTACGCACTGCGCCACACATGGAAAACGGCGTTTGGAGAACGCGTTATTATGAGCCTGTGCCTCTGGTAGCGCTCAAAGTCGACACTTGTTTATCCGAAAGATTTGTCCTCCGCGTTTTTTACATTTGATGGTCACTAACACGCATTTTCACTCGACTATATTGGCCTATCGAAAGTGATTATTGATATTATAAGCGTTTAAGAGCTCTTTAAGCTTATCGATTATCAATAGTATCATACTGTTACTCAAAAATAAACAACTTGACAATCACCTGTAAAACAGAGTCTAGCAAATAATTTGACGCAAGATAGAATCCATCGGGCGCCTGTTTCTTTCACCGCGCCTACTATCTGACCCTAACGGAACCAAGTCTCAAGCCGTCATATGCTTCTTTGTATTATATGTCGAAGTAAATCAAATTCAAATCAAAATCTCTACAAATACAAAATCAAATATAAGGAGGTAGTTTATTCTTGGCCCAAATTCATACAATAAGTTATTGTTACACCAATATTACTATAAGAAGTCAATGAAAATAGACAGCACATAAGAACGTTGTCTGTGTAGACGTGCGCACGCCCAGCTCCTAATCTACGACGTGTACAAATAAAAACAAAATGACAATCAAAAAACAAATACTATCGTATATAAACACTGAAATAATAAACAAGCATTCCTTGACATTACAGCAGACCACATATACATTATATAACACCACACAATAATATATACAACATTCATATACCAACAGAAAATATATACACCTACATTAAATACATAACACATACCAAATATTTAGCATATAATAACAATATACTTAAAATCTAAAAAAAGCACAAAAAAAAAAAAGAGTAAAGAACTAGAAATCTAAAGCTACGACTTCTACTGTTTTGTTACAGAAGGAAAAATAAACTATCTATAGATTATTAACCATGAAAATTGCGAATAAAATACACTTATCGAATCAAATATGAAGGCAACAGCGTTTAAATTAAACATCTTAATTTTTAAAAACACATAATTAATAAATAATATCTATAAAAGTTCGGAGAAACAGGTTGTAAGCGTTAGACATTATTGTTAATGATTGGAAACAAGGTTAAGTTAAACTATACTTGTGTTGTCGTTATAAAGCGGGTAATGATTAGTTAAACGGTTAAGTGGGTGTGTGAGGAGAGTAAATTTCCACGCATTCATCTGCGGGCCCTGACTCATATTTAACCGTAGTCCATGCAGCCAGGCAGTAAACCAGGCACCCGCTTTGGGGGGAACGTCCACATCGGACAGGCTCGTACCTGTCAGGTCCCTTATCACAATCAGCAAGAGGAACAATATAGTCCTGTACGAGGTCGTGTTCGTGGACGAACGTAGATACAGGCCAATTCGTAAGGCGCTCTTATATAGACCAGTTTTAATGACAGTGGGTACCGGATGCCAACACCCACACTCACCAGCGTCGTCCTGGTAGGACGGCGTAAACTCCCGTTGAGACAATAGGGGTGAGGAACGAATACATCTTTATGAGAGGAGTAGGTGTGATAGACACAGTACATTTCCTATATAAATAACTTGCACTTAACTTGATAAGAAATGATCAATTCTTCCCCTAAAAATAACAAGGTTGATGAATAATGCCTAGTGATTGTTTATTAAGACGAGCTTGCCTAAATTATAGATTTTTGAATAAAGCTGTTTAGTGTGTTCCACAATTTGGTCCACTGTACAGCCGCCTCCCCAATGCGATAAATAACACATACACTGTAAAAACTGATCTTGTAGCATACGAGTAAATAAAAACTGTTTTTTTATCTCACATACTTATAATTTAGACATTTTGGCCTGAATTGCAATAAAATATGTAAAATTAAATTTTCTTAATTCATAGACTTTATACTATTAATGAAAGAGGCCTCTCCATCTTCTAGTTACTTTGAATCAAATTATCTTACAACCTACAGACACATTACTTATATCTGGTCCACCCTCTCAATCAGCTGGCAACTTTGCAGTAGTTATTATACAATCCAGTGCTCCGCGATGAGTGCAGGAAGCATAACGAAGTTAACAGCCGTAAATCAGTCCAGGTGGCATCCGCAATCAGCCTTCGACGGTTGCGCTATAATGCAATAGGCAAGCATTTAGTTTATACCAAACCATTCATCGATTAAAATATTATCACAAACAAACCATTGTAATTATAATTAAATTCACTAATTCTTCGAGTAGCGGGTGCTCGTTTATACATCATTAGCCCCAAGTTTTTAAAAACGCATTGAAATCAATTACAACCGTATAACCATCAGCGTATACAAAGAGAACAAGCTTTTCCCTTTCCCGTAATAATTCCAAATTTATCTCCATAAAGTTCTATTTTATACATAGATTAGGCAAATAACAACCGGGGACCCAGAAGCGTTACTTCCTTGAAAACCACGGCCGACACACTTTACTTCCACAAGTGGTTTCACTACTAATATTAATCAATATTAATCAATTTGGATTTCGACCACCTCAAAATAGAGCTCTTTATTAAACATATCCAATTCTCTAAGGTCACATCCCCCGGAGACATCCAATACTTTTCCAATTTTACATTAAACCAACACAAAATATTTCTTAATCCTATGCGAAATCAAAAAGCATTTCGGCTAAAATCAACTAAAAAAAAAGTAAGTGGTATATTTATTAATTTGTTCCTTAAAATATTCGGTTATAATTTTATTAAATATGCAAAGAGAGTGCGTCAGAAGTATTATTTTACCTGGTCCATACAGTCCCAAACCAGGCGGATATACTCGATCAAAATATTTAATGCGTTTTTCAAGCGATAATTCTGAAACTGATTATCTTTACGGCACTTCTTCGCAGGGGTAAATTCTACCCAAGCACTCAACAACTAAGTACAACGAGAGATCCCGGTCTGTAATTTTATTCACTATCATGATTTGTGCATCTTAGATTTATACCAAGGGAACATTAGACTTCTTGTGTGCGAGCTGTTATCATTTCAATTTTCTCCTGGAAAAGACCTCCCAGAAGACAATGCCTTGAAAGAGATTAGAATCAAAATGTTTTTAAGGTGATGCGGTGAACAAGAAGGATAACCCTTTACAACAGTTATTTTTTAAAATCGATGTTTGGGCTAAAACCATCGCGAGGTCAACCACCGGAGCCGAGCCACCCGCGCATCTCGGCAAACAGTTATCTCTCCACCTGGCTGTCGGTGACCGGGTTCTAGCCTGGGAAAATCTGACATGACACTCTACCGGACCTCTATTATGCCAAGGCATAGCACTATCCACCAGGGGCGTGGCTCCGAAACCGGACCTTCGGCAACTTCCTTCTTCGCAAGACATCAGAACCTACCGTTTGAAAAGCAAAACATTAAAAGGAGGTTTAGCCAACAGTCTATAATGATCACCTCCCCAGGTAGGACGTGCTTTCTGACACACCGGATCTTGCCCGAAGCCTGAAGAAAAGCTTTACGCGTCATAGGGGCAATGTACTTTTCTAAGATCCTTGTATCCACCGCTTTTATATTCTTCATTAATAACAACTTTCCCAAAAAATCGTTTTGGACTTCGGTTTTATGACGATATTTATAATTCTGATCTCTCATCTAACGTAAAAGCCTGTTTTTTGTGTTTTCATATTAAATATCTATCTTTTTGGCCAACATTTGTATTCTCTAAAACAAGAGTTTTTACAAATACTATTTTTCTAAGAGTATCATTAAACGGTTGTTACTTTATCTTTAACAATTTACAAACTTAATTGTTGTCCTCGTTTTCTAATTGAGATTCGCGGACTTAAAATCTCGACTAGTTTATCCATGAGTCTTATGCTTCTCTATTTCAGAGATCTACACTCAGACTTGTTCTTCTTTTCAGGTTGTAAAGTGATACACGATCTTTGTAAGATGTTTCGAGAGTGACTTGTTATCAAAACATAGGGTCACACAGCGAACACGTCTCCACAAAAATCTTCCTTGCCAGACACGCAGAACAATATCGGTCCCATGACTGCTTATCCCCCAACAGTTCGCTGTAGTAGTGTAGTCCTGGCGTCTCAGCATAAAGTGCTCTGTGATCACAAGTTAACTATCATACGTGGACGCGGGGGGGTTTACACCTTCCAGCCTCCGGCCCATGCATACCGCCCCCAGCGTTAGTAGGTCCAAGATCAAGTGTCAGTCATTTAAAACGTCCTGCAGTATTACAAGAGCCAGTACAGTATCAGAGTGTTTTAATTCAAAAAATAATATGATTCAATCACATAGTTATAGCATTTGGTTCCTGATTAACTCTTGTAGGGATTTATTTAACTGCATTCTATGCAAACCTGCATCCGCATTCGAACAGAATAAATTTAAAATATTAAGTACTCTTATCTCTTCTCGGTCTTATATTGTTACACACTGATAATTAAAGTATTCTATATTATCAAAGTTAATTCCGCCTGTAAACAATGTTATTAAGGTTAGTGGATTTTCAGTTCTAGTTTTTCTAGAATAGTACTCGGTTGTATAGAAAGCCTCATCCCTATGAAACAAGTTGCAGTTCATCGAGATGTAGGCTTGCAGGTCATCAAGAGGGCGGGCCGCTAGCATACTGGCGTTCCAAGGTAGACCCGTCATGTCTCTTCATATAGTTCCAGTTTGCAGTCTCCTGTCGCCTCTCCCCAACAGTAATCTGTTTTGTACAAACCCAAACACCCCCAGCGTGGTAGCGTTCAACGATTACTATTCCAACAATAAACTAACCACCTCCCTATAATAGACCTCCGCTCACTTTCTATTCCAATTCTTCCAAATTCTTCGATGTACTGTAAATAACATACACCCTCTCAAGGAAACCTAAACGTTTTTCTTCCATTGTCAATTCCAACGCATTCTCAGTAAGAGTTAATAATAATCAAATCTTACATACATCAAACGATCTTCCGGCAAATATACAAATATTACAATAAAACTGTACAAATGTTTAACTTCTGTTAATAGCTACGCGTATGTTAAAAAATGAAATGCTATCATTTAAAATGTGCCCTAGTCGGTAGTACTCCGATAGTTGTCAAAAAAACAGTGCGTCTTAATGTCCAATCGATGTGTAAGTCAAATTGTGACCTATCGCAAATTAGAATGGATAGTCTGTAATTGTCAAGCTGCCATCAAGTGTACAGGGGGGATGCGTAGTGAGCGGAATCACTCGTACCCCATCCCAACCCAACACGCTCCACCCATCGCATCGCCAGACCATAACACAAAAACTCCCAGAGTAACATTTTGCTAATGATAATATCATAATTAATACATTAATCAACATAAAGTAAATTAACAATAAGTTTAAAACAATATTTTATTTTTAACCATTCAAATCGTCGTATTTCAAAAAATATCGCCATAGCGCTAAGTTTCTGTGTGCCGCGAAGCTTCAACATGTTTAATCTTAACTCATGTGATGTTTCCTAGACAGCTGGAATTAAGAACTAATATTAAAAACAGAACTCTTATTACGTGATAGTCAAATTTTGATTGGAATGAAATTTTCAGAAATATCAGTTATTAACATGTGAGTATTTAATCCCTTGCTATTACCGCGACATTAAAATAAATAAATATCAACCAGGAGAAAACAGATAATAAGCTTTACAGGTGACAAAATACACCTAGAAGTCATCTAAAGACAGCATACTACTATTACTTCTTCCGAGAATATCTATAACATTTTATAACCATTCAACTGTACGGTTACAGTCTAAAGCTACTAGAACTACTACATTCTAGTAAAAGTTGACTAAAGAAAAATAAACCCGATCTCGGCTATCTAGCGAGTCACACAAAAGCAGAGATAAAAATAACTCATAATTTCAAAAATCAAAACATAAACGAAACAATTTACCTACAGTCATTTTTAAAAAAAGCGGAAAAACTTAATTAGCGAATAAATTATAAAATAATGTACATAACGTATTAGACTTGCCCTCCAGCCGGCTATAAAAAAGTAAATACTATACTAGTTACCAACTCAAAAAAAGACCTCTTATAGCGTTATCAGTATTTAAAGTTCTAGTACAACTATACAAATAATAATTAACATTAGTAGATTTTAGTTAACTAACTAATTATTTACCAGATGTTTACAAACTACTACAGATTATACCTTACTGGTATTTAAATGCCTTAACAAGATAATTTCTTACTGGTGAGGAACAAACTGAATGTTCATTATTGGACTGTTGACATTGAATTTAAAAAACTATTTCTAGGATGGTCTCTGTTTAAACTTCATACCAGACCAATTTCAGGCTGACAAAAAATTTAGAATACAATACAACAAGCTTTAAAACAACAACCAAAACCAGGAACTTACGTTTATTAACAATATAGCATACAATTAGTAAAATAGGAAGTAACACCCTAGTAAAAACTTATAATTGAAAATGAAGTAAGGAAAAAGAGAAAACAGAAATCTGCAAAATGAAAACGATGTATATTACGGAGAGTTAGGAACTCTTCCTAATAAGAACATGGATGTAACAAATTAGTAATATTGTACTAATATCAAAATACCTGTTAATGATTGAAACATCATCTTGTAATAATCTATAATTGCTGCGAGTCTCTCTAAAATTAACTCTAAGGCAGATTAAAAAAGCTATTATATTGGTAGCTATACCAAGGAATATTAATTGTTCTGGATTATTGCATAGAGTTCCTGAGTAACAATATTTACATAAAACAATAATATAACTTTTTATTATACTGAAACAAAGCCGCTATTTAACTTACTTTTGCAATTAAATCTAGTATTTTTTACGTATTTAGAATTAGAGGACTGACAGAAACACCCACCAAGGCTAACTAAAAGTAGATGTTGTATCAATACTGAATGGAGGAAAAAATGTATTGCGTTAGAAAAAATATCTAAATATGGACCTTTTACATCACCCATCGCATCATCTCAATTCCTCCTCTACGCGTTCAGTTAGCTGAATTCCAAAGTCCTCCACCAGGAGGGGTCTGAAAGACAAAGTCGGAGGGACAGTCCCCGGCGGTGAGGAGCGCAGTCTTCCGAGCGAACACCCTTGCAGTCGCGGTCGGGTATATCCTGACAGAAAAACAACGCGGAAGGCAAAGCCTCTTCTCTGCATTATAAACGATGCTGATCTTCTTTGCCTCGGGTCCAAAGTAAACATTCCCTTGAAATGAGTGTGTGAAGGTGATCGTTGAATATAGATGGGAGGTGTGGTATAGGCCCACCTGACTCAAATTAAGTTGCCTGCCTGCTCAGTAAGCCCCCTTCGCGATCCCCTCCCATGCCGCACGCCACCCCATATGCCACCATTGGTCCATCGTCGTGATACAAGGATATTTTGGCTCAAATAATAGCAAGGGAGTTTCGGAGGTTTTGCCCAACCACTCAAACAGGCAGGTACCTATGAGGCCACTCGCACTAGGATCCCGGCATAATTAAACTCTAACTTTAGCTACCTCTCGGCTAAGCTTAACCTGCGCAGACACAAGCTATTATATATTCCTTTCTTTCCGTGTCTGTGTGAGATGGATATCCCAACCAAATCGTCTACAAATTAGTACTATTAACTAGAGCGTATATGCCTCAACTTACCCGCCCACTCTTGTTGATTGAAGATCTCCGGCTACTCCCACTTACCTTCCATGTTCCTTATTTCTTTCTGTGTGCCAAGTTTGCGAGCAGTAAAGCTCGGCTTATCCTAAAACTTATTTTATCATTTTCTGAGATAACCAAGATGAATTTTTAGAGTTACCTGCAATCCTCCCCGATGAGTGCCAGTTGACTTCTCTTCTAAACTCCTTCTGTACTCCGGCAATAAACAAAAGGACTTAACTCTCTTGCAAAATTTGCGAGAACATCAAAGGGTTTTCTGAGGGACCCCAGACACTGATAAACCGCGTCGGGCAGCAGCGTGGAGAATGAGTCTAGGCTCAGGATTCTCGCGGCCCCTTATCGTTGGCTCACGGTTAGAAGCAGTCTCGGATCCACACGAATCCGCACTTTCCAGGCTGGCCTTCTTTTACGAAACTGGGGACCAGTTTTTTTAAAAAGCATCAAGGACGGACACTCCAATGCGGCGTTCAAACACCCGCTGGTTTGACACGAACAAACCCTTATGCAACTCCAGCATGCACACCGTTCACAAGGTTTGTGCCACGTGGTTGTCGTAGTATGTTTCAGGCTTGGAAGACACGTTCTTTGCTCACACACTGGAACTAACATTGACTTCTATTAATTTATCCAACCAATTTAAAACTATAATAAATGATTAGTTATATCGTTCTTTAGTAAAAAATATCATCTAACAACGAGAGGTAATACCAGCACAAAGACTCTAAATCGTCCACGGTAGACAATGGCGGCGACAACGGCGGAACAGGACAGGGCACTCACCAGATAAAGAGACGGTCACAGAAAAGCGATCCGAGCTGCCGACATCTAGGATAAGAACTTGTAGGGAAGCCTAATGTTTAGCATGTTGTCTTTGTGATATTGTCAGTGTTTTAAAAGTGTATTCTAAATAATATTAATATCGATGTTTAGTGGATTGTGCTGTCGTAAAATATTAATGGTCTGAATAAATCACAGTTCCTCTCCATGTAGTGCATTACAAGCCGCAAACCGTGCAAAACACCAGACATTAACCTACATTTATTTCGTTTTTTTGTGCAATAGTTGGGCAAAGTCACAAGCCCCTTAACTCTAAAAATAGGCACACTTTGAATGTTTGTTATTTCATACTAAACATTATGGTTAGAGCACTAGCTTCTCATTTATTTTACCAAATTAATCAATTTTTATTTAAGTGTTGAAATAATACATATTCGCACTCATACAAATTAGGGCAGAGACCCAGTAGTAGTTAGTACAAAACCAGTGAAAATCGATAGGCTCTACTGTGACAGTGAACAGTGATGTGGATTGAATTTTCAGTTAATGATCCTGGAGCTAGTATTTTGCACAAAATGGAAATTTGAATCAAACCAATTCTGACAATTGAGATTCCAGGATATTGTAGGGTTAGATAATGAAGAAAGTTTGAGGATTTTTGCGCAAATTGTGGGGGGAGGAGGTATGGAAATGCCAAGTAGACCATACATGATGCCTAGACACAATGGCGGAATTCAGAACATTGATTTGGGAAACTGATGAAACCACTTATTAATGGTATGAGAGGAAAGTTTTTTTTATTATGTGGTACAGTGGCCCCTAAAATGGAAAAGCCAAACAGCTTTCTAGACCACTTTTTTTACTGTCTATTTTTGGACCGAAAACACTAAATAGATACCCTAACATTGTGAATCAGACAAACCAGAACAAAGTCTATGCTGGAACAAGAAATAGTGGCTCTAAGAAAGGACATGATTTTTTTCTGCCAGCGTTTTTGTCTCGACCTATGGAAGTGGAGTCCACATTGCTCAAAGAGGATGAATTATATATGTACTCTTAGCTATGGGTACCATGATAATGAGATGTTGTAGTTAAAAAAAACCTACTCAATACAGATCGCTATTTCTCTAAAAGAATCCCATTTTTAGAATCAAGGTTTTTCTCATACCAATAAATGCTCATGTTGTACCCAGGATTTAGACACTACCTTTCTCAAATTTTCTGTCTTGCATTTTGAGCGATAACACTCAGTTGACATTTCAATAGGCATACGAACAAAAAAAACTCAGACAATAAAGAATTCTTTCCTGATAATTCTCACACTTGGACAAAATCAAAATTTCATACGAAAGCTTACCAGCCTTCAACCAAATATATTTCAATTGGATGAATCGTTGTTGTTATGGAAGCGGCAAGACTGTCATTTAAGACAGTAACATTCCGCTGAAGGCTGCAAAATGTTTTGGGGAGTGAAAAACCTATGAGCTCTGCCGAGTCACTCACTGCCCCCCCCCCCCCCCCCCAAACTGACGCTTATACATGGAATTTTTAATATGTACTATAACAGGGCTAGTGAATAAACAGTTGTTTTCATGAGATTTGTTCCCTCGTTACTCCCAGAGATTGATAAAAAACAGAAAGCTAATCTGTTATTAATGCTTAGTTGAAAAAGACTTTCTCAACCAAAGGTTATAAACCACTTCTGGGCTATGGACAATTTTTATAAATGTATCCTTGAACCTTGGCTAAAATTTCTGAAAAAGTAAAAAAACTGATTTCTGTGTAGGGAAACTTTGAGATTAGCGAAAGGAATCTAGATCTGTGTCCCCAAAAGACCTTCAAAAACAAAACGATGTTATCTCAAAACAGAGGCAGAAAGAACTACTTAAACGAGTGGTTGCACAAGTGGGGATCGTTTTCCATGACTTCAAAATTAGGCGCGATAAGCGCATAGATTAGCACTGTTTATATCAACAATACCAAACAATATTGAAATTCGTAAAACTTGTAGAGAAGTAGGTCAAATGTTTTTAAAAATAGCATGAAATCCTACAGTATCGTATACAGATTACCAACAGCAAATATGAAGGTTTGGCTGGTTGAATGTAAGGGATCAAAATGGCTGTTGGGAAAAATTACCCTTATGGAAAAGAAAAGCGTGAACATATAAAGAACTGGTATGTCAAAAGTTTTTCAAAGACGACCTGCTAAATGTAAAAAACCATATTTGAACTAGGACTGATGATTATTATGGAAGGCAAAAAATCCAAAAATTCAGACCATCTTACATTTAGGCTAAGGCTCATTATAAGAAAGAGATTAATATGAAACAAAATTCCAAGGACGGTTTAGAAAGAACCCAGCTATGGTAGAACCATTGCAATTGAGACCCATCACCTGCTCGACTTAGTAGAAGCGGCAACTTTATTTGACACGAATTACACCACCTATCATGGTAAAGAAGGCCAAAAACAACAAAAGAACACAAAAAATCGACTAATTGTGTAGTTCTTGTTATCCAAAACATGGCCAAATGAAGCGGAAAAACAGTTTTTCTGGTGCCCACAGATTACGCGAAGCAGTGCTCTCCTAGTGTATGGGGGAGAATTGTTTCAAGGCATAATCCAACACGAAAATCAACTGTTTTGATGGTATTTTTTTAATTATAATAGTATTTTTTTTATGTAATAAATATTTATTTTTCCGTATTTTAATTACAAATTTTATATTAAATTAAAAATCAGCTGATTTTAGTGCCTTGTTGTACAATACATATATAATGTCAATAAAATCTTGTTTATATTGTTTTATTCATTTTTTCAGGTTATGTTTGGTCTAAAAATAAAAATATAAGTGATCTAATGGTCGTGGTTTTTATTTACATGCACAGCTTTTAAAAACATATACGGAGTAGCAAAAGTTTAAGGAAAACTGCCACGGAAACAAACTTCACGCAAAGGTAAGGGAGTTGAATAGGTGGCACACAAAAAAATAAAAAATCGGCCGTTTCGAAGGGTTAATACAGTAAGAATTCATACATAAAGAATATTGTATATTAGTGAAAAATATGTTAGTTTAAATAACAACTGGCGTAAGAATGTTTAAGACTAACATTCACTTACCTATCTCTTCACCAGGACACAGTGATTTGACAAGTTCAATACATTCCTCAAACATGTGGAGTTTGCTAAGGAGCACAGCTTTCCTTTTAAGGAGTTTGGTCCTTGGAATATCATTATCACCATGCTTCAGTGCTAAGTCTATATCTTTAATGGCCTCCTGCAATAGATATACTAAAGTATAAATTTGTTTTAACAAGTAATTCAACTTCATAAATTCTGATTAAATTAACTGAATTACTGAGTTTCCACAGAAGAACAACAACAAGCAATAAAGAATCAGAAAGAATAGAAGATTGCAATAACAACACTGACCAATGTCAAAATAATAGTTACAAAATAAACTTCTCCTTGAAGAAAATGGTTCAACTGCATTAAAGGTGTGCTCTACCCACTCTAGTGAACGCTGACGCAAGGGTTTTGAATCTGCATCATTGTAGGCTAATTTTTGAGCTAGTACAAACATATTGATGTCATTTTACTAACTAAATGTTTGTATACACACCTACATTTTTGAAATTTCCATTTCGATTCAACTTAAGCTGCACATCAAGTGTAAAATTTTTAAATTAAGTGTTTTGTCAACGCTTCACAAAATGTAAACATGAATTTTTATTAAAAAATTAAATATATACAGGCATAGATTGGAATGTCCATAAGCGTAAAGCTGCAAACGGTTTGTTAAAAAGTTCTGAAGTGAAGGTACCATTAGGCAGACATGAAAAAGTCTGCAGGCGCTATTCAACGCTCTGTCAGGTGGTGTTGCATCGTGGCTACAGCAGAAAAATAGTCGCCAAACGTCTCCCACCACTACTTGCTGGATATTTTACCCTAAACCTGCTTTCGCTAGGTTATAACATGTGGCTTTTCATTTGGGTGTATCACTCGTGTTTACAAGTTTGATACAGTTACAAAAAAATGCCAAATCCAAGAGCTAACAAAGAAGGGACCGCCTGCCATTGAGTGCAAAGAGGATAAGAAAACCGTGGCCAATATCTAAGACCCTTGCATAAAGAACAACAGGAAGAATAACATCAGGTAACAGAAAGGGTTTTTTTTTAAGAAAGTCACTAAAAATCATTTATGTTGTGAAATATACATTACTTAATTTATTTTAATTATTACTTTTTAATCTTGATGTGCTTAAAGTATTAAACTTAAGAGTGTGGCTACTGCCTAGTATAGCAAACATTAAATTTATAAAAATGTGAGTGTGAGGTTTAGTCATAATGAACTATTCTATTGAAACTTATTAAAACAAACTATAAAAAATTCATTGTTGTATGACAAGGTTGATCCAGGGACATTATTTTAACTTACAAAAACGTAACTCACTACACTAGCTAATGCTCATTCTTAATATTGATTTTAAATGTTTTCTATCATGTTTTTATAATGAAACTTATGAGTGATGTAGACTACATTTCATAATCATTCAAACAACACTAACAGTCTAGAAAACAATAAAGGTTTTCAATCCTCTCAAAGGTTTTTATTTTGTAACAAGTTGAATAGCATGCACCATTTTTTATTCCAGTTTGGAAGCTTCCAATGATTGCCAACCAGAAGTGCATCACAGCACTCCTAAAAAAGGTGAACCCTCGTTATGTGTAGAAGCTTCCAATGAAGACACAATGGATAACACTACTTGCAGGTTATGGATACTTCACGTCCATTTGTTACATGTCATGATCTTTTTTCTGTCCATACCTTAAAACTTTATTAATTTCTAATAATATCTATTAGATAGATTAACAATCTAAGTCCTATCTTGAATTAATAAAAAATTGTAGAAAGGTGTTAGAGACGTTTCATTCATTTTGTACCTAATCCAGTACATAAACAAAGGAAATGTGTGGGTTAACATTATGTAACAAAGAGTTAATAAAATTATGTTGGTTCGGTTGATAAAATTAGAATTATTTAACTTTTCTATGGTTTTTGTAACAATTCCTACCTTGCCCAGTTTTTTTCACGTATTCCAGATCAATAGGACACCCTGACTTGACATGACTGGAATGATCAGAGTTTCTGTCGATTTTCAAATATTTCACTAAACCGCATTTCTAACAGCAATAAAATATACATTTTACTAATAAGTTTTATAGCATAATCATATAAGTATGTTGTTACCAAAGAGTAAGTACAGTTCAACACTGATTTAGCCCAATTCCACACTACATGTGGCCCGGGTGCGTTGTTACAAGCAGTACGTCACGACTGCATTTCCTTTCAGCAAATGTCTAAGATGCTCAGTAGTCCCGATACTGCAATTTCTGGCCTGTAGTACAGTTGCAGTCTAAAGAAATCTAAAACATGTACTGTAATAAAACGTGGAAGTGTCATGTAATGCTATTCACATCTAATATTTGAGGGAAATCATTCCCAGTTTAATTTTTGTTTTAATATTTTATGTATCATGTTTTGCCAAAATTATACAACAGTATTTTATATATTTTAAATGGTAGTTACCATGTGTATCTTTGTGTCCATTTACTGTAGTGTATAGGGACAGACCAATGTGAATAACAATTTTAATAAGCAATAGAATGTAGCTCGGGTAAAGTAGCTGAAGAGTGAAAGACGTACTAGCCTTGGGTGCACCTGGCTCGGGTTCCCCGCTGCGCAAATGTCGGTGGCTCGGGAAGTTCCGATTCCTTCCACACCAACTACTTACTCATTGCCTTACCTACAACTGATTTGCCACCACTCTGTGGATTTTTTGAATCATTGTACTGCGATGTTCTGGCCTGGGGTAGAGCGCACTCTTAACACTACAATTTGGATATCTGCAGACTAAATTACGCTGCTCATTGTTATTCTTACAAAGCTTAGTTCTTTTAGTTCATAAACATGGTTTGTCTAATATCTATGACAATTTATAGTATAGTATTAAAAAAAAACAGCCTTATTCAAATCTAAGAAATATCAACATGTATATAGATAACATATAGTTAACACGTTCACGACTACAGCTTATTTCCAGACTTTTTTATTTGCCATAATATTTTTTCAATAATAATGGAAAAAGACCATAATCTTTTTATTACGTTCAATGTCCAAGTATAATAAGAAAAATACGTAGGCTTCGCAATTTTGCACAAAAAAATTTTTTAATATGTTTATTCAAAATTTCGTGTTTATTCAAATTAAACAATCGTGTGCCCAACGAGGTACATGATAGTCTAAGAGATTTATTTAAGCACAGGATCAAATTTAACAAACCACCAAAACTGAAAAAACCGTAATAAGGAACGCAACGGGCGCACAACACGCTTTACAAACACCCGGTGTGTACCTGATGAGGTACATGTCATTGTGAATATATTAAAACATGTAGCGTGACATTTTGAATTTTACAATGTAACCTTTGTAACTGCACTGCTTTTGCCGGTCACTAAAAGTGTGTGTTTCTAGTGTTAGCCGCTAAGTGGCACATATCTCAAGGGATTTCAACAGAAGTAACTTATAGCATTGAAAAGTTTATCTTCTCAGAAAGAATTCATAATCAAGGGATATGTGTAGTTTCGATACAATATTAACTGAAAGCCAGGAAGCAAGGATAAAATGTGTTTCTGAAAGTATTTCTAAGTGAGATATTGACTTACTTCACTGTAGTTCAACCGTGTGAGAAACTGCTGATCTGTTTGCTAGAGCAAGAGCAAACTGGTTTGCTGTTGAATGGTGCAGATATGACACTTTGATTATAAATAGTTAATGCTTCTTCATCTTTGCCCAACTGGTAAATTTTATTGCCGCTTAAACGCAGGTCTGCAGATTTGGTAGATGACTTCCCTTCAATTCTAGTATGTTCTGTTAACCATTCTTCCAAATATGCTCTGAAACCAAAATTGTTAAAATAACCTTTTATTAAAAAATTGTTAATAAAACTGATCTATGTTGTTATAAACAAATGACTTTTCTATATATAGAATGTATACCATGACTGTCATTTTTTATATACCTGATAAACATTGTGATGGATATATGCCAATCAGTACTTTAAAGCTGAGCTAAAAGTAGTAAAACAGCTCCAGCTCACATTCCTCTAAGTGCAGCATCTGCAATACGACGCTGTCACAGAATTCAACTCCTGAAATCTGGAGTCATGTGGTGTCTGATGAGATCCAGAAAAAGTTTATTTCAAAATAAAATCTTTACATTTTTTCAACATCAGAGACACCTAGACTACAAAATAATAGTGTAATCTACGTGAAGAGGTACTCCCATTGTCTCATCAGGTGCACAATTGAAGTGCAGTACAATATTCTAGACACAATCTCTTAGCACAGTGGACAGCCGAGTTTTCTACACTTGACTTGGAGAAATACTAAAGGATGGTAAACTTAATCTAAACTCGGCATTCCACATTGAATCAACCATTCCTCCCACCATAGCTACGATATTGTTTTACAGTTGTTCTTGAAATTAGCGCTTACCAATACATTTTATGATTCATTTTTATTTGTAAGACTAGCTATTACCCACGGCTTCACACGCAACTTTTAAAATCCAAGTTCCTTAGGCTACTTGGATAAAACACTTATGATGTTAAGGAAAGTCACCTTCCTCCAAGGTGGCTTCGGACCTTCTCTCATTAAACAGATCAATGTCTTCTAAGGTCATTGGTCTCATTACGGGGCATGGTCACCTGAGGAAGCATCTTTACAGAGTTGGTATCCTTCAGGAGGATCCGCTCTGTGGAAGGTGTAATGAGCAGGAGGAAACTGCTGAGCACCTGCTCTTTGATTGCCCTGGCAATAGCAAGAGAGCGGTATGCCATCTTTGGTAGTTTGGACAGGGGTGGTGAATTTTCCCAGGAGGACTTGATAGGTTGTTTTCGGCGGTTTGTTGAACTGCTGAAGTTTTAGACTGGTGGGCCTCATGGTGTGTTTCCAGGGTGCGCAAAAAGCCCTTGAGGCCTAAGTGCATGGCAGTAGGCCGCCCCAAGGGGGGAGAAAAAAAAGGAAAGCTTAGTTTTCATAATTGAGAAGTAGGCTAGATATGGTATCTTAATTATGTAAATCCTAAAATAGCAACCCTGTTATTAACCTACAGGTAACGTAGCTATCGGCTGCAGTATAATAAGCGGCTGTCACCACCAAAATCAAATCATGGTTATCGAATCATATATAATATTTATGAGTATTAAATCCTTGATATTTACGGACTATCTTAATATAATGATAACAAAATATCAAACCAAACTATGTAATAGGTATTTCAAATAAACAATATAGGACTGCTGGTTTTACATCTTAAAGCATAAAGAAGATATAAACACTACCAGTGGCTTTGTATGTGTATAAAATGTGACAAAGAAAACAATGTAAGATTTACTAACTTTTTGCTACTTTTAAGGATAACGTGTCTGACTCCTTCTAACACCAAAGAACACATATGCAACCCCATTGTACTTGCCAGCCATTACTCAAGTACCAAACACATGATTTTACTATGAATTAATTTGGAACAATAATGTCCAAACTGAATTACATTACAGACTTTTAAAATTGTATTATTTTTTTATCAGAGGGCCAGGTTTCCTGGGCTCGGTAATTGCTCTCAGCCATCTGGCTTACTTGTGCACCCTCTTCCAGGTTTAAGGTGTATCAAATCCCAGGACTTTACAATACCATGAAATCTTCTGAACAATGCTTGCCTGTTCCAACCTCTCTTCAGTATGCCTAAGAATATTTAGGGATCTTGAGCATTTGCTCTGTAATGCCTGTAATGCTCTGTAATTCAAATATGACATGCTCAACTGTTTTATTAGTATCGTCACATTTCCTGCACAGTGAATTCTGTTCAGGTGGCTTCGGAATATCCAATGACTTGTAATAAAACCAGTCATCTCACGGACCTTCGCTTTACTCATTCTAAGGGCATTTGCTGATAGCTTTTTTTGCTATTCCTTGATAGTCCATCGAGCAAAACCCCTTTGCTTGTACGTTTCCTCTCAGTTTTCCAATGTTTTTGGTGAGTGTTAAACACCCACTTGGTAACTGATATCGGTGCTAAGTTATAGAAAACCCCACAGCGTTGCTTCAGGAACCAGTAAGAAGATAGTTGGCTCCTATGCTACCGCCTCCTAAGCACAACTGTCTGCCCCTTCATTACCTGATTTCTCTATGGCCAGGCAACCATGTTAAAATAACTTTTGGTTTCCACCAGTAATTTCATTAACTTATGGCATTCGCATGCTGTCTTTGGAATACAGTGTTGTGTTATACTTTTTATAACAATAACGATGACAAATGAATAAAACATTAAATGAAATCCTATTATACATATTATTAAGAATACGATTCAATACTTATGAATATCAATATTTCGATAATCATGATTCAATTGTGTTGGTGGCCACTTATTATACTGCAGACTAATGACAAATAATTTTAGAACCACTTTTCTTACAAGATAATATTAGGAAGTTATGGTTAAGTGAAATTAAAATATTTATTTGTTTTTCAAGTCGCGTTTTTTCTATAAAACAGATATGGGCCAGAGGCATTTGTGATTCTTACTTATTTAAAATTTGATATTTTACTGAAAGGTGCTACCTCAAAGGATCTTTTTCGTATTGTCACCATCAGCGCAACACGATTTCATAACACCTTCGTGCTGCCATACCTCAAGCTGATACTTAAAGGCCTAATTTATAGCAAAAGAAGTAGACCTACATGTGAAATACATTAATTTCTGACAAAAATATATGAATTTTTGTCAAAACTATATGAATTTTTGTCAAAACTATATGAATTTTTGTCAAAACTATATGAATTTTGTCAAAACTATGGTCTACAGCTGAAAATACCTTGGCCTTCTTCATACTAACCCATTAAAACATGGGCATTATCACACACGATCCCCCCAAAAAAGTTTGCCCTAACATTGCGCTAAAGTTACAATAATTAGGCATTTTACAATTTCTAAAAAAAAATTAACTTACTTGTTGGCATCATAACATATTATAAATTTTACTTGATCTTCTGTGGCACATTTAATTTTTTTTAATTTACCTGTATCCTTGCCCTTTAGAGTCAAAATGTTTAAAAAGTCTTGCCACTTAATCTGAGACATATTTGTATTGAGGACAAATTCCAAATAAATAAACTTCAGAACTAAACTACAAGTCTATAAAAAATCAACTTGGTTCTAATACTTGGCTTGACGTCAAGATACCGTTAATCCAAAAATGGTTGATCGAAATTAATTATAGTGACTCGAAAGTCGCTAAAGGCTAAAGACGTCCCTCAGCGCTCTACAATTATTTGAGTATTTACTCGCTTTCTGTCATTTACGTTTAGTAGATCCGTTTGCATAAGGTGCTGTTGTGGTGTTCGATTCAAACAATAATCGGGCTAAGGATACAGTGAGCGGGAGGGGAAGGGTATGGGTATGTCTGGACAAGGTGGGGGGGTCGGGCGGTGGGGGGTAGCGTGGCTGTGTGGGGCGGTTGTATGGGTGGGGTATGTAGCGCGGAGGTTTGTCGGTAAAATGTATATTCGGGAGGTGCCTGGGTGATGGGGTGTTATTTGCTGGGGAGGGGGGGGGCGGGCGGGGGTGGGGGGCGTTTTGGGGCGGGTGGCGGGGATCGAATGATTGTGGGGGGGGGCTTGGGGCGGGGAGGTGGGCGTGGGTGATTCGGGTGCGTGTGCGGATGAGCGGTGGTGTGGGTGGTGCGTTTGGTGGTGGGTGTGGGGTGTGGGGTTGAGCGTTCGGGGGTAGGGTGCGTGGTTGAGAGGGCTGGGTGGGGAGCGGGTCGAGGTAACGGGGCGGGGGTCGGTTTGTTTGGGGAGCGTGGCACGATGGCTGGGCGTTTGCTGATGGGTCAGAGCGGGTGCGGTCGTGGGTGGTGGGGGATCGGCTTGGGCGTTTGGGGGGGGGGGGCAGGCGTGTGGGGGTGGGTGGTCGGGGGGGTGGACTGACGGTGGGGTGCAAGAGGGATGGGTCGAGGGTGGGAGTGGTCGGGGGGAGGCGGTGTGCGGGGGGTGGGTGGGTGGTGTGCGGGGGTGGTACAGTGAGCGGGCTAGGTTGGGGCGGGGGGGGCGGGGGTGGGGGGGACGAGGTCTGGTCGGAGGGCGTGGCCGGAAGCGGCGGGGGGAGTGGGGTATGGGTGCCTGGGGGGCGGAGAGGGGGAGGGTTCGGGGGCGGGTTACGGGAGCTCGGGCCCGTGAGCGGAGGGGGTGGGTGGGAGTGGGGGGTGTCGGAGCGTGATCGCCGGGGGCGGAGGGGGGGGGCGGGGTGAAGCGTGGTGGGTGGCGGGGGTGGATGGGCGGGTGGTGTGGGAGGGGGCTGGCGGGGGAGGGGGAGGGTGTGTGTAGTAGGGGTTGCGGGGGGGTGGCGGAGGGTATGTGGCGGCGGGGAGTGTGGGGGTGGGGATCCCCCGGGGGGGATGCGTGTGTGTTGTATGGGTGGGGGATAGCGGTTTCAGTGGTGTCGGCGGGCGTGGGGCTTAGGGGGGGGCGTGGGTTGGAGATCGGTTTGGTGTGGCGGGGATGGGCGGCTGTGCGGAGGCGGGGGGGTTATGAGTGGTGAGGGTGGTGTTGTAGTGTATTGTTCAGGGTTAGTATGGGGTGGCGGTTGAGGTCTTTTACAGTGATGCTTGAGGTTTAGGGGCGTGGGGGCAGGCGGTGGAGGTTGGTGAGTGTGGTTGTTGGTCTGGTATCTGGCCGGGAGTCTGGGCGGTGTGAGGGAGGGCGGGGCGCGTGCGGGTGGGGGGTGGGAGGGGGGGAGGGGGGTGGGGCGGGGGTGGTGTGGGGGTGGTTGGGGTGATGCCGTGCCCGGGGTGGGCGGGGCGGGGTAGGTGGCGGCGGACGAGCTGGGGGGGGGTATAGTAGGTGGGGTGGTGCTGTGGGAGGGGGGAGGCGTGGGAGGGTGCGGGTGAGTAGGTGTGTGGGGGTTGGAGAGCGGGTTGGGGGTTTGTCCTCGTCGTTTACGTGTTTGGGTTCGACTTTGTTTTTTTTTTGTTTTATTTGGTCATGGGCGGTGGTGGTGAGTCGGGGGTGTTGATGGTGGGAATTTGTCGCGTGTCCGGTTTGTGACTTGATAGTGGTTGTTGTGCGGCGGTGTGGTTCTTTGTGGGGTTTTGGATTGATATCGGTTTAGCAAAGCTGATGTGTGCGGGGGCTTGGTTATGGTTGGGGAGGGTGGTAATCGTGTGTGCGTTATGGTGATGCGTGTTTGGATGTGGGCGGGGTGGAGTCGGACGTGGTGTTTGTTTAGTTTCATGCTGGGTTGAATAGTATGGTTTTGGGGGGGTGGGGTGAGTGTTTATGTTGAGTTGGGTGGGGGAGCTTGCGTGTTTGGGTGACATCTCTTTTTGTTGTTTCTATTTGTTTTGTATCGGTTAGCGGTGGGTTACGGACGCTGGGTGCGTGTTGGGTCGGGAGTGGTGGTGGTTCGGGAGCCGGGGTGAGGCCCGGTAGCGGGGGAGGCGGGGTCGCGTGGGCGGTCGGGGGGCGTGGGGATCGGGGATGGGCGCGCGGATAGGATGGTGGGCGGACAGGGGGGTATTGGCTCGTAGGGGGGGGGGCGGGGCGGAGTCTTGAGGGGGTGTGTGGACGGGCGGTTGGATTGGCGGCGGGGGGATGGTGTCGATGGACGGGAGCGGGGTGGGTGGGGGCTGGCGGGTTCTGTGGGCAGCGGGGTGGGGGTGGGGAGTTGGGTGAGTGAGGACGGGGGGGGGTTGTGCACGTGGGGGTCGTGGTATCGTGGAGGTATCGGGGAGTGGTATTGATCTTGGGAGGTGTGTTTTGTGATCGGTTGGCTGCAGGCGCGTGCAGAATCGGATTTTTGGGTATTAGATAATTAGTTGGTTGTGTTCGCGGATATGTTAGGTTGTTCTATTTGGGTGCGCGTACGGGAGGGGTGTCGTGTGGGGTCGTTTGTAGTGATCGTAGCCGGTGGGGGGGGGGCGGGGGAGGGGCGGGGGGGGGGGGTCGGCGGTGGGGGGTGGTGGGGGCGGTGGGGCGGGGTGCGGCGGGGGGGTGAGAGGGTGGTGGTGTGGGAGGCGTGGTAGTGAGTTTGTGAGCGGGGTTGGGGAGGGGGGGGCGTGGGAGGGGGGGGGGGCGGTGAGCGTGGTATGAGTGGTGCGCGGGGGGGCGGAAGTGGCGGCGGGTGGGGGTTAGCGGGTGAGCTGGTTTGGGTACCTACAGCGTTGTTTTGTGGCCGGGAGCTGGACGGAGTGTGGGGGTTGGTGTCGGATAAAAAAAAAAAAGCGTGGGCGTGAAGTGTGGGGCGGGGCGGAGACGGTGAGCTGAGTCGGGGGTTTTGCCGGGCGTGGGGGGGGGGGGTGTGGATGAGCGGGGGTGCGGGACTGGGAGGTGGCGGAAGATTTGGTGGTGGTCGGCGGGAAGGGATGGGGACGGGGGGGGGCGGGGGGAGCGTGGTGGGATTGGGGTGGTGTGAGTTTCGAGGTGGTCGGGGGGGGTTCGCGGGTGTGGAGGGGATCGTGGCGGCGGGCGGGGGTGCGAGGTGGGGGGGGAGCGGGGTGGTGGGGGGGTCGGATAGGCCGTGGGGGGGGAGGGGGCCCACTGGTCGAGCGGGGGTGAGGGGGGGGGGGGAGGGTGGTGGGGGGGGGCGGGGGGGGACGGGGGGGGGCGTCTGGGGGGGCGGGGTTGTGGGTGTTTTGGGGTCGGTCGTGTGGAAGGTAGCGGGGGGCGGAGAGAGCGGGGGGTGAGCGGGGAGGGAGGGGTGTACGCGGAGCGGTGGATGGTCGGCGGTGGTCGGAGCCGTGGTGGCGTGGAGTGGCACGCGACCCGGTTTTTTTTATAATCGATTATTGACAAACGATGATTACTCGAATTATAACATTCCGATATAAACCTAAACCGATACTGATTGTTTACAAATCAATAACCATGCGAATTATAGATAAATGGAACGCGCTCTGGGCCGGAGAAAAAACCGAGCCCGAAATCCTGGGCTGCGTTCCGAGTCTGCAGGCGGCTGGAAATGGGCAAGAACTAAACTCCGCCCATATGGCAGGCATTATAGTAATGATCTTAAACATCCACTTTAAAAACGCCTTCTATACTTAATACTAATTGTTAGATACACTAACAATTTATTTATTAGTTACAAATGTTAGTAGCTGCTTTTTTTTCACCGGTGGATGGGGTATTTTTATTTTTAGTTAAAAACAAAACGGACTTTTGTACAATATTAAAATAACTGAGATTTTTGACTTTTATTTTTCTTACAAAGTCGGAAACAAAGGATACCAGGGACATACAGGCATTAAATTATATTTCCCAGATTAAAAAAAAAAAAACAAACAACTTTTTTATTCACAGTATTTTATTTTCATAAGTAAAACTACATAAAATTTACAAAACATGACACACTTAATCTACGGTGTTAGAAAATAAAATTTATTTTGAACCAATTTTTGCTTTATTTCTAAGTTGGATTTCTTATAATGTCAAAGAAAGTTTTTTCTTCCTGTTTTTTTGGATGTGATGAGGATATTATATTATAATAATAGTTTTAGTCACAGTTTTAATTAAAAAAATAACTCGCTGGCTTGTCAGTGAATTCGTCAACTTAGAAGTGAGTCGTCATTTGTTTGAGTATAACTAGAGCAAATAAGAATATTTTTACAATTTTTTAATACCGTACTCAATCAAAATCACTTTTTGATCTACTTAATTTTACCACCCTTAGATTTAAAAATCAATAAAAAGTTTAATGTGTTTTCTAAAGATATCAGCATCATTGGTATGCGAGTACAGAAACATCAGTGAGTTCTTGCCCACTGTAAGCGCCTGCAAATCCCATGGATACACCAGGTAACGCACAGCCTGTGTGCGAAACCGGTTAAAACAACAACATGCTGCTTATGGGCTGAAGCAGTGTGCGCGTTCCAGTAGTATAGTTCGTTTGACAATAACTAACTTGTATCAACTATGAACACTTTTTATAAACACCATGTAATAAACGTATAGCATTTCTTTTATAGATTATAGTAGAACAGAGTTACAGATCATCTCTTGTGAGTATTTGTGACAGAATAGAATTACGGCTTTTCTAAGAGAAGATGCTTCAAAACAACTTTCTCGAAAACGGGTTTTTAAACATTGCTATAACAGGAGAGAAACATAGTAGTTAAGCATATTACGTGTATATTCCTGTTATAGTAATGGCGATTTTAATGTTCTTATTACATTTCGATTATTATTTATTGAGTTTTTCCTGATTTTCAGTTTTCTAAATAGTTTGGGTTGATCCTTAGAGCTTATTTATTATTTCTAAGATTATCAATATGTGCCGTTGTATTAGTTATTTTAATTTAAAAATATGATTGAGTGATTGAGGCTAGTAGAATTATGTTGATCATTGATTTATAAACGCGTATTCGATAAATGAATATTAAGTATCGATGGTATGTACTATGATATAAAAAAAAAACCGGGTCCGCTTATCAGTGTAACTCTACCACTTATGATTTATTTATAATTTTGAAAATAAACTATTCAGATAAAAAGTAAATCGATGCCTAAGGACAAGCCTAGAATATACGTGTTTTATTCAAGATAAACTTTTCCATGATCAGGCTTTAAATTTGTTTACCAGATAATACCAAATCATACCCACAGAGTAAAAAAGTGTATATCTACTAACCACTGTTAACCAACAGAGGAAAAAAGGCTTTATTTCCATTAAATTTTTTTTTTTTTTTTTTTGTTTTTTTTTTTTGACTTTAATTTATTTACAAT
>NW_025778642.1:0-16397 GCF_021130785.1 Homalodisca vitripennis
GTTCAATGTAAAATATTGAATTTTCCTGAGGACAAAAAAGAAATATCCTAATACTTTAGTTCTATGGTAAGCTTACACAGATAATTAAGCTATTGGCAAATATAAACTCCATAATGTAACTAAATATTCACTGTTCTGATATCAGTTAAAGTATCCAGCAAAGGATTCGGGGGTCGGTGTCTGGGGACTGTTTCCTCTCGTCGTACTTTAAATATATTAATTTGAACGTGAATTCAGTGAGTTCAGACATTTTATTCTATTAATGGCTTGTTCTCTTGATAGGTGTCGATTAACATACCAGGTGGTATTTATTGGCGTAATTACCAATATGTCTTAATTACCTTAATATTTTTTGTAGTTTTAATAGTGTTATGTAATTATATATTAAAATAAAATAAATATCATAGTTTGAAATTTATTATTTAATCATTATTCACATCAGGTGGTTTATTTTTAAGGATGTATACTAGGATGTGATACTTAGGATGTATACTAAAGTAAACAAATGTTATACAAATAAAAAGCATTTGGATGCATTATCTTCTTGATGGTGAAGAAAAATACATTTTTAATGGGTTAAAAAATTCATTAATACAGGTTTTTAATGTACAAAACCGGTCGAACGAGACAAAAAAATATAACGAAAAAAAATTATGTACAAAAAAATATATGACGAAACTAAATAACTTTTGTTTACAACCAGAAATTCACATTTAGATAAATAACAAATTATCGTAGACATCAAATTTACTTTTAACACATTACTGGGGGCATCGTTTCTTGTGACATTATAATTAATTTCCAATTATTACTAATATTGTTACTAAACTTTTAGCTTCTTTTCAAATAATTAAAGTACATGAAATGTCCTTAAGTTATTTTTAAGAGTATTTATAGATTGGTCGTTAAAAAATAAAAAATACTTCAAAGCAATTATTCATTATAACTTAAAATGTAAAAAACGTAAAAATTGTGCTCACTAGGTTATTGTTATTTAATTGAGTGTGAAATACCCTTCATGATTACAGGGTGAGTGGCTTCTTTGGGTGATAAAAATGTTTTGGGTTGTAATGGCAATGTAAATGTGATACAATGGCGATTTATAAAAAGAGTTCTTAACTCCAAAAAATTAGGGTCCTGAAATGAATTTTTTTCAGTTTTTCTAAAAAAAACCCGGTGTTTGTGTACGTAAATCTGATATTATTCAGCAAACGTATAGACATATATGTGAGCAAAACTACACAATTTTTATATGTCTCCGTTAAATTTTCGATTTGAAAAGTTTTTGATTCAAACGGTAAGAAAAAAGAAAATTAAGCTTCAGGTCGATTTTAAATGGCCAAAGTTGCTAAGTTTCAGAAAAAAACTGAAGAATATTATTGAACCCCATACTTTTTACCACAACCTGTACACAAGAATGTGTCAAGTCATATTAAAAATAAACTTTGCCATTTAATAGGCTTTAAAATGGGTTATGCCATATCACCACTAGTTAAGTATTTTCGGTTACCTACTTTGTATTGGTTTGATATATTTAAAAAACATGTAAGCTACAGAAAAGATTAAAAGACAATTTAATAACAACTGGCATTAATTGTTATGTTTTTTCAAACTGCCTCACAAAACAGGGAATTTAAGATTTAAAAAAAAGTAAAGCAGTTTATACATTAAAAACATTAAAAGTCAAATTATTGCAGTTCATTCTCAAAATGGCTACCTTCATTTCTCTCACAAGCCCTTGCTCGCTTTATCGTTGCTTCTGCGGTCATTTCAAAAGACAAATTATTCCCGAAGTCTTTGAGCAGCCAGACCAATTCTCCCTCGTAATTTTTTTCTGAGTTTACTGGGGTGGAATAAACTTCCTGCTTAAAAAACCCCACACAAAAAAGTCAATAGGTGTAAGGTCGGGAGATCGGGCAGGCCATGCGACAGTTTCCCCCACGTCCCAATCCCACTCGGGATAGTTATAGTTTCAGTCAGCCATTGGACGTACCTGTTTCATTAAAATGTGGAGGGGCTCCATCCTACTGGAATATAAGCTCGTGTCTTTCAAAATTGTTCAAATTGTTCTAGAAGGTTCGGTAGGTCATGTTACAAAAAATCTAAAGTAGATTGTTCATTTACAGTTCCATCAAATATGTGAGGGCCAATCAGTTGGTCGCCTCCTAAGACTCCACACCAAACATTAATACTAAAACGCGTTTGAAAAAATTGTTCCCTTGTCCGGTGTGGGTTTTTGTTGATCCCAGTGGTGCATATTATGACAATTGAAAATCCTGCTATTGTAAAACAATGACTCAGTCCCAAAGGATTTTTCGATAAAAATGACGCTACTCTATGTCTCTGTTTAGCAACCAACAACAGATATGTAGTCTAGGATCATAATCAGTTGCTTTCAGACCTTGGACTAGGCGTAAAAATGGTATGGATGGAACTTATCCTTATGCAAAATGTCCAGAAACCTACGTCTCTAGCAAGTTATCTACTACTAACTTCTGGATCATTCCGTACTGAGTTTAGAAACTACTTCACTAATCCTACATCATGAACAATGTGTCCTACTTCGTTAGGTTCTTGTGAACTGTACCTCCCTCCCTCCACAAGACGTTGATGGAGTCCTTGAGAAAACAGAATGGCTGGGAAGTCGGCGATCAGGGTAGCGAGCTTGATACTCTCTTTGGGCAGCACGCACATTTCCATCACAAAAACCGTAAATAAAGTTGCATATCAGCGTATTCCTCGAGTAGTGAACTCCATGGCAAACCTAAACTTGACTAAATTGAGCAGAAAAAATAGTTTATTGGAGGTAGAAGTAATTCATGTGGACACTGGTCTTACAAAACAAGATAAGGAATGAATGTACAATACTGGTGAAAGTGATAAGATAAGGAATTAAAACATTAATAAAGGATGCGACCATTAATCCATAACTAGCATCCACAAATTATTTTAAACTGTTTTACTTTTTTGTAATCTTCAATTCCTTGTTTTATGAGGCAGTTTTATAACACATAAAAATTAAGTACATTTGTTATTAAAAATAGTTTAAATCGTGTTAATCTTTTTGTAGCTTGCATGGTTTTTAATATTCAAAACCAATAGAAGTAGGTAACCGAATACTTAACTATGGTCATATGGCATACCATTTTTAAAGCCTATTAAATGGCAAAGTTTTTAATATGAATTGCCACATTCTTGTGTACAGGGTGTGGTAAAAAGATGGGGGTTCAATGATATTTCAGTTTTTCTGAAACTTAGCAACTTTGCCATTTAAATCGACCTGAAGCTTAATTTTCTTTTCTTACCGTTTGATACCGAAAACTTTTTCAAATCGAAAATTTAACGGAGAATATAAAAATTGTGTAGTTTGCTCACATATGTCTATACGTTTGCTGAGAAATATCAGATTTACGTACACAAACACGGGTTTTTTTAGAAAAACTAAAAATAATTCATTTTCAGACCTTAATTTTTGGAGTTAGACTTTTTTATAACCGCCATTGTATCACATTTACATTGCATTATAAACCCAAAAAATTTTGTCACACCAAGAGCCACTCACCCTGTATAAACATTCATCTTTACAAAACTCTGATCAAGTATTAAATAGTATTGAGAAATTAGTTTGATAAATCATTTTAGTAGGTAATTTCCCATTCCGTTTGTTGAGGACGATATTATACTGCTGCCTATTTTTCGGTAATATCTATTTGTGTGTATTTGATACTAGCAGTTACTGATTATATATTAAAAGACATATAAATCCCCTCCACAAACATTAGTGGTGGTTACTGGAAGTGTAGTTCTAATCCCTTGATGCTGTAAAAGGAGAATTGCTAGCAAGATTTGACGTGTATAGCTTATTTAATTATTGACTGATGGAACGGCAGATCATCAGTATGGGAATAAGAAATATTTACATCCCAGAGATATAAACGATACCATATTGTCAGCTTCAATCGACGCTCAGCCAAATTTAATAGTTTGACTACACCATCCTATACTCATTCTTGTCTACGTAGAAATGAAGTTTCATTCAAAATGTCTAATCTACACTCGAGATTTATTAGAATTATTTCATTAAATCGCATATCAAATGACCTGTTTCAATAACATAAGTCTGTACACTAACACACAATAAAATGGATGTTGAGATAATTAGACTACATTTTATTATAACTCGTATGTTACATGATTAAATATCTTACGAGTGTATTGTTTGTATAAGATTATGTTTATTCTAAAGTTTTCTCCCTGCCACCATGGTTACCAAAAACACTTGGTAATATTCACTATCAGCTAAATACCATGGAAACATACACCATAATCGAATTCAGTGTAGTTTACATCCAGGCATACTTTTTAGATTAAATGATCCTTAAAATAAACTAAAAAAATAACTTTTAAAAATAAAACGAACTCATATATTTTATTACACTGTCATTAGCAAATTTTAGAGCAATATTTAACAATGAGTTGGGACATCATTGGCTACCTGACGTCTTTAAGTTTATGCATAGTATTGAGTATTTAGATTGCTTTAAACAAAAGTATATTTCAAATTAAAGCTAAGAGATTAGTTAACGAGCTGTTTACATGCGGTCGTTCCAGAAAATGAGGGACGCTGATTAGTTCCATATTCTATTTCATGAATGAATGAATGGAATTCAATCACGTTCACTCTCACTTACCTGATCTTCATATCTGATCTAACGAGTTTGACAAAAACTGTTGGATTGTTGGAAATGTGACGGGCTTTATTCGAAAAACTCATACCTACTTTCTTTAAAAAAGGTAGTGGTATCCCTCACAATTATGTCCCTCACGCAACAGACTTCACTGAGATAGCCCGCAAAACTGTTATAGTCTATAAAGCTTTTATCGAACAGGCTTACGGAGGGATATTCACACAGAACATCGTTACAAAGATGTTTACATCTTCTTGCAGTGAAAAGAAAAAACTGTGAAAGTTTTGTGCTAGTTAGTGGCACCTAACCAAATTCCATGATCACTCATTCACTATCATAGAACTTATTCCTCTCTACCTAGAAAGGAAGATTGATGGAAACACCCTTTTAACAATTTTTATTCATCCATTTCTTAAAAATAATTATCAGTGTATAAATATATACATCAAGTTACCTAAAAGCTGATGTTAGCATACTTTTGGGATAATCTTATACCTAAATGGTGGTTGAATATGTCGCAAACTATATTCCTCATATAATGCATGCACTACGCTTGGCTTACAAATTGGATCTACTCTGCTATTTTTCATCATTGTTCCATCATAGTTACCCATAGGTTATAATGATCCCAAAACAACTCCTTAATCCCATTAAGTGACCATGCACAATGATCAAACTCGAGTGTTTCTGTGCACATTTACCCAGTTTATAAATTGAAAATTTGTACAATAATTCAAGTTAATAGTTAATGTTAATATCGTTGAGGACAGACGGGACTTACAGAAATAAAAACGTTTCCAGCTCTCTGGGAGTCCGTACGCTTTGATATCGCTCAGCACATAAATGTTTTCGCTATACATTCTAAAACCATTTATAGGACAATTATTAACTGACCACTCTGAAGAGCTGCAACACTAATGATTCTCCTCCAGATAAAATGAGCCAAGGAAATTCGTTTATCTCGTACGCGTCCACCTTTATATAATTTACCGTTCAGAATCTGAAATCTACATGAAGTTAAGGAAAGAAGTTTCGTCCACACCTTGTGTACGCGTACCAAACTACGCTGTAGGTGACATGGCAACAAATTTTATGTAATATAGCTATTCATTTCCCTACTCTCGATAAGTTCTTTCGGACAGGATAGACAGATGGGCATCATGTAAAAAAATGTGTTTATTAGAAATATAAATTATAAAATGAAAAATCACAAAGCTATTCTTCATTTCCATTCAGTATTGTACACGTTAACTTCATAAAAATATACAAATATTTTGGAATTGCTAGCCAGTTATGAAATACTACCTTTATTCCTAAATGCCTTTGGAAATAAATTTCATGTTAGGCTTATACGACTTTTTTGTTTTTTCCGATAGTAATAATAATTATTCCTTTAATAGTCAGTTAATCATAATGTATTCCGCACCAATACTATACCGTAAAAATAAATTATGTAAGGTTATGATTTTTTATGTTAGTATATATATGTAAACACCACTGCTAAAAGGGTTATTATACTACGACATTACCTCCAAATTTAGCTATCAATATTATGAGTATACTGTACAGGTTTACATTTAAACTCTCAGGTTTAGAATATGCAGATAACAAACAGCGAAAAGCGTTTAGAAGCCTCCCACATGTGCAAGGGTCTATATGCTAGGAAGTGGTCATGGCTGTTGAAAGACTCAGTTCATAAAAATAGCCCGTAAATGAGACATTAAACTCTTTTGAACTGGACCCCTTTTTGGTTAGTAATATTCTTTATGAGAAAAAGAACATAAGTTCTTTTTAACGATATCAAAGAGACACTAAAAGTTTGTACACCACTGAGATTCTTCTTTTATAAAAAGTCAGTAATTGTTTAAAGGATTAGTTCGGTAATCTTGATACGAAGGAATAATTTTCAACAGATTTTCTTACGAATTAAAAAATAGTTTCTTCTTCCTAGCTTCATAAATGTAAAAAGTTTCTCTATAATTTTTTAGGCTTAATACGGCTAGTGACATGAAGAAGTCACCAAATTTTATTCTTCTCTACCACTAACTTCCAAAAAAATTAAATTGGTTGTCAATCCTCTTTTTTTACCATAAGGATTCAATTGATAATGGAGATAAGATATTAAAGCAATTTAACTAAAACTGAGGATCAGTGACTAATATGATTGCGCTATGTACGCCAGAGTCAACGAAATTCTATGTGGTCTGTTTATATTGTCATGTTGGGTAAGTAGAAACAATTCGGACCGATTTTCTTTAGCCATATTCTTACCCCCAGTCTAGTACTTATTTTACGCACCAATGCAGCCTACACTACAACTGGTTAAAACCAGAGCGGCGAGGGTGGATGTTTTCAATTCAACCTGTGTACATCACATCACAAGATTGCTGTTCACCCAGTGGACCCCGCGTGACATCACTGGGAAGCAACTCAAAAACATCTCCTGTAGAAGGCTGCTCAATCCTTTTGAAGTTTCTCTTGGAGTAAATAATTATAAATTTAAAAGAGACTAAAGAATATTTTAGAGAGTGTACTGATTAATTAATATATCAAAAGTTTACGGTTCCATTTAAACTTAGGTAATTTGTTAGAAATCATTAGAAAATAAGGAAAAACCAATCGAGATTTTACAGTTATGCTTATTGTAAAATAGTAGAATTAATGATTTTATTATAATTTAAAAAATGAAACAATGAAGATTAAAATCGTATTCTTTCGGAAAACAAGGAAAGATATATATCTAACACAGGAGATATAGCGACTATTAACGAAAAACAACTACCATGATATCACTGTCGGGATCGCTATGAAAAATAATCTACAAATCAGACCAGGTTTCTGGTTTTTCAAATACTTTACATTCATTTGAATATTCCAGATTACTGGCTAGATGAGTGGTATTAAAATTCTGAGGTATTCATGTGCATTACACTCACGGTTACCCAGTCTTTCCATTTCTTCCTTTTGTTCGCACTGTCTACAACAATATAGGTCAATCTGAATCTGTACATTATTATAGTTAAAGCAGATACGACCTGCGTAGTTTTCTCATCGTTGGAGAGGTGTAGTCAATATATTATTAAAACTCCACTCTTTACAAACTTGATTCAAAAATTTTTAAGTGGGGAATTCGAAAATTTTAGCATTAAATTGCGTTAGGCTTTTACAGTTTTTACGAGCTTCAAATCTGTCATATATTAAGAATAATTTATAATAATACGTTAATTAATTTAAACTGTTTTTTGGTGGATACTTGCAGTTTTATTGTAAATGCGACATATTTAATAATTGTTTGAAAAGGGATGTATCATTTAATAAAATAAATATGTTATTGAGGGATCTCTATTAACTTAATATACTGAAGGATATTATTGACTCTAAAAATTGTATAAATTACAAACTTGTTTTAACCAATTCAGTATCTAGAATATTTATTTGTAACTCTCTATGGAAGAACTTTTAAAAAAATATTATTTATTCAAGAAAACACTATACTCCTAGTGATTTTTGAAAAGTATTATTCAGTTTTTGTTGGGTTTATTAACGATGTAAGACTACCGCACGGAATGCCATGTGAGGTACTGGCTTAGACCTTACTGATAAATTTTTATGTTACTTTCTTGAAACTTTCTTGATGTTACGAAACGGGGACGCCGTTATTTCTTGTTTTTATATACAGAATAAAATATCCAATAAACCCATTCCCTATTGGACAGTAATGGGACCGGTTATTATACCCGTAAATGTTTTAATTATTGAACATTTTGTATTGTAACTAATTAGCCACCCATCTCCTCGATGTTTTTAATTAGCCTAAAAAAAGCATAGTTTATTAATCCGGAGGAATTTTTTTCAAACAATTTATTTGTGTATAATTTAAAATGAATTATTCTACAATTACTCATGCTGTACTTTTTCCCAACTGTATGCAATATTAATCATTGATCAAGGGATATATAAATTCAACGGTGTAGGCTTATATAGTCTGATTTTTGGAAATTAAAGAGGTTGATGATATCCAAAAAACTGGCCGAGTATTTTTGTTGATAATGTGTTGTTCAGTAAGCCTAGTAAGTTTTACAAGGTAGGGGTACGTCGTCTGACCACAAGGCACGTAAGAGGTTCATATTTACTCACTGAGTTTGCATCCGAATAGGAATCTTTTAAAACAAATACTATGTGACATTAATGTAATTCGGAGAACCCACTTTAATTTCAGACATCAAGTTTAAGTTTTACGTAAGGAATAAGCACAATTACAAAATAAAGTTTGTATTCCACTGTTTTATTTACACAGTTTATTATTATTTAAATTTAATTGAGTATATTACAATGAAAAATGGAAAACGTTGGTTATTTTTAAAACATATATTTGAACTTTATGTAACATAATTAATTAATTCTCTTTTTCACTTAATATTTGTAACACTTTGTCGGTTTGTATATATTCTTTTATTTAAGAATCTAAAACCCTGGAAGTTAATTCTGTATTATTGATAAGAAAAATGCGAAAGACTTTTCCCACGACACGTGAAATTATAGTGCAATTTATATTTGTCATGTGGAGAAAGGAAATATACATGATTTTTGGAATATAAATTTAATATTTTAGAATAAATAACATAATTCTGATTCTGTGCCATTTAATATTATATCATTGATATTTCTGAACATGTTATAATATAAAATATCAAAAATCTATATCGTTTATCTTGCATAGCTTTTATTTAAATTTGAGATTTTAAGGGAGGTATCAAATACTAATTTTTTTTATTTTCCATGTAGGTATATAATAAAATAAAAGTATATATTAACAACGTTTAATAATAGCGTTTTTATGGACTATTAACGAAATGAAAACTCGGAATCCAACATAACTGTAACACACATGTGCATAGCTGTAATGGCATGTACAATTTTATACTTGCAGGTTTTCTCGTACATTTCACAAACAACATTAGCATATCCTGTTTACGTCCTTTTCTTGTGTGTAAATTTAAAATTGAAAATATATTTGGTTGTCAAATTTGTTCTGCAAACAGTAAACACTCCGTAAGGTAATCCACAAAACTTTATATACAACTGTACATATGAGCTGAAGCAAACATCGCTGTTCCAAGTATCTCAACTGTATATATTTAGAAACATAATATATTTATAATACTATATTTTTAGTACTGAAACTTATTCATTCGCGTGTTAGGGAACTGAACTGAAATATTGGACGATAATTGGGATGGAAGGCTATTTATAAGAGTTGGTTCTCCTATTTGAGTAAAAGCCCAATGTGAGGCTCCGAGCAGATGTTTACAATTCAGTATGTGTTTGTCACAAAGGCTCTTCCCCTCCAGTGAAAGTGTTCCCAGTAACAACTAACTGAAGGGACAGCGCCACCATTCTTGGAAAGGCTCCGATATTTGTAAAGTAGCTCCTGTTACATACAGCGTCCCTGTCGAGATTTACCACCATTAGTTCCCTACTTATCTCGCCAGTTAGGACTTTAATACTGTCCTAATTTAAAATTTATATTTATGATTGTCAATGCTTTCAAACAACTCTGTAATACTCAATTATACGAATTAAAATGATAGAGAAGTCCATTGTACATATTGTAAATTATACACCATTTTTATTTAAAGAAGTTTCAGCCCTTCAGATACAACATATCTATTATGTTAAGTTTTTATAACTGGCCTTTATCACTTATAGCTTAGTTTGAGCGTTTCTTTTAAGATTTAATGCTTTATGACTATTAGTGAACAATCAATTGAAAATAAAAAGTAAATATAAAGGTACGTAGCATATAGGTACCTATTTTTAATCCAGATTTTATCTGTTTACTATCCAAATGTACCTTATAAATGTTTGTCGTCATCCTATTGATTAGTGAAAACATACGAGGACCTATCATTACATTTTATTTAAAAAAAAAATGCAATCTTAAATTCTACTCTGGAATATAGAACATTACTGTACAGGAAATATGCCTATGTGCGGATAACAACTTACGCAATATCCGCTTATTGTTCTTATCTGGATTTAACTAGTTTAAACTTGTGTTGAAGTTTGATAAATGTGTTTATTATAATAGGAAATATCGAATTTATTTGGTGGACAAAGATACACATCGAATTTTCCAACTAAAATCCGAATTGTAAAAATGTAGCCCGATAGTTAATTAGTAGCTGTTTTAGTGCCCGCCCTGATAACTCTGATACATCATTACATTCGAATGGTATCGTTTTGCAATAAAATATACCTTATACACACGTATATATTAATTTTAGCTGTAAAACAGGATTTTTTAACCCAAGAAAATAAATTGTGTGGGAAATGTGCAATATTATGTCATCGGTATGAATTTATTCACATACAAATTTCGTTTAAAAAAGTAAAGAAACAAACATAACTTTCAGGTAATTAATACTTTTAGTACAGGATAAATTTATGTTTACTTTTAGTGCAAACTTATAGGGTTAATATAATCGTGAACTTAACACAATAAACTCCTGTGTTTACTGATTTAATCAAAACTTTTTATCAACACATTCAATTACCGTTCTCATCAAATTGGTTTAAAAGAATGATACATAAATAGAGTTATTTGAATATCCATTAAAATACGGGGAAGGTTAAAGAAATGAGCCTTAGTTTGTAGAACCTGTTTAAGTCGTGTATGTGTGTGAATATGAGAGTAAATTAGTGAGACAGGACACTAAAAACCGAAATTTTCAGCAGATTTGAGTTCAAATATGACGCGACCTTCTTTTTTGAGATACCTACTATGAATTCGCATATCACCCATATGACATTCAATATTGAACGCCTGGCACATTTATATCAAGAATTCTTCTTTTTAAAAGGTTTAAAAACATGTGGTTTATAATAAAGTTTATTTTTTTTTTACAAAAAAAGGCCAATATATTTTTTATATTGGTTGCAGTTTTGTTTATTTCAAAGTTACTTCTTTTTAAGATATATTTTCTCCAAGACAGTACAATTCAGCAACTTTGTAATCAATCCCACAAACAAGTCTTAAATACGTGGTTTTCTAACATTGATGTTATAATATAATGATGAAAGACGACATATGTTGGGTGTTCTCTTAGGGCTGTAAGCTGAGCAACCTCTCATTGCACCTTGTCGTTAAAAGAATTTTTCACTTGCTTTAAGACCGACCAGATGTTCAGGAAGGGTAATCGTAAACCAATTTGAGTTATCGGCCACAAAACCCTGAATAAAGTTCAAGGATTAAAATTGTAATAAACTCTCCTAGCTGGAAGAAATACAAACCTCTACAGAACAAGATACTGATCCAGCAAAGTAATAATAAAAATTACTAATGGTTACAAACAAGATGAGATTTTGATAACCAGCCCAGATTTAATAAACGCCCAGTTTACTTGAACCTCACGAACACTGGATCTCCAAAATTAATTTTATATTAATTATTTAAATTAATACACTTTCTATTTGGTCGATAATTATTTCGTAAGGAATAATTTCCTTGAGGCAATGGATTAACGGGTTATCTGTATAATTTTTAGTATACACATCTGTTAACATACAAAAAGTTCTTATGCTACTAATCGATTAACCACATTGACAGGTTTTGGAAAAAACCTTACAAAAAAGTTTTGACTATGGAAAATTGCTACTTAATAAAAGCAAATTAACTGATCGAGTGATGTGTAATAAAAGTGCAAGAAACACGTATCTCAGTGTATAACAGTGACCGATAACACGTGGCGTATGCATATCTCGATATGCATATGCGTATGCGATGTATATCGAGGCTCTTGTAATAGGAAATTTGGCTGGTAGCCCAAACCTCTACATGTCGCAGATATTGTCCCAGAACGGTTCCTTTGCTGCCAAAACCTATTACGCTGTCTTCGTAAATCTCCACTTCACGGCCCCACTGTTTGTCACCTTGCATCTACTGTAATTTATTTTATATTAATAGTATATAAAATGCTAGCTGTACTTAACGGCGTCACGGATCAACCCTTGCTAAAAATCAAACATATTACCGTGTTTTATACCACTAATAAGGGTGTATATTTGATAATTATAAGACTGTAGTTTCACTCGTAATTTAGATGAGGGTAGATGACGTCACGTTTCCACAGAGTGGGACAGTTAGTCTACGATTTATAAACGTGGAATACCGATCCTTGTTTCCAAGACCGATCTGGATGCATATTAGACATTCTACCTGGACACTCTTCAATCTAGTAATGCTTCCATTGCTTCCATTTCTCGTATGTCGTATTGCTAAGGAATGTAAATATTAGCAACAGTTTAATAATACCAAAATTATAAATATTTTAAACGAATGTACATTTTTTTCAAAGATCTAAATAACATAAAATTTAAAAAATGCATGGACTTAGGATATATGCTAGGAACATTTAGAACAGTAATGATACGAAATTATGTTCAAAAATAAAATCGCGTCGTGGGCTCTTGATAATTGAGATTAAATAAAAATTTAAAATAATTGATTTGTTTTAATACTAGTATTTCTGTAAAAAATCCCAATTTATTGAAATCAATATTAGCATTATAACTAATAACATGTAGCTTTTAAATTAACGCACTTGTAATATTTACTCGCTTTGAAAACATATTTTAACATGCTTTGTTAATAAATTATTTTACTCATATTGTATTTTGTTTACATCCAAGAGTCAAGCGCCGTAGATCACTCAAAATAATCATCAATTCAGTAAAATTTTTACGAGAAGAAGAGTATTCAAGCAAATATTGTACCAGCAATAAAGATTTGATTACCAAAAATAATAGGAATACAATAATAATTGTGCGATTAAAAGTTACAACATTATATTGTTGTGTTTTGTCAATTATGATTAATCAATTATTTTATTTAGCAGTTACTCATGGATTCGCACGCAATTCCGTAGGCTTTGCCAGTAAGTTTTTGAATACTGGTGGTTCGATTGAATTATACATCCGACACCAATTTTGAGTTTGCTCTGTTGGCACGAGCACAAAATCTGTGAAAAGTGCATATCACACCTGTATACAGATATCTGCCGGACTCTTTATCCGGTTGAAATTTTAATATACTCCGGGTTTCGTATTTTTTTGTTCTATAGCCGAATTTACCTTGTTGCCTGATTCAAGAATATATAAACTTTTTGTTGGAAATATTTATATAATGTATAGTTATCTGAAATTTATATTTAATTATATAAATAAACATACAGATATGAGAAGCCTATTTGTGACAAATGACAACTAAAATGGGTTTTTATAACAGCAATTAAATTGATAGAGCTTTCTATTTTACATCTAATAATTAGTATTTGCTAAAAATGTACAGTTAAAAGTATATTTTGTAATAAAACCTTTAATTTTACATATCTGATATTTCTTCCTTTGTACTCAAATGCGGTTGCAGGTAAGGTTGAAATAAGACCTATTTTACTATCAATCTACGCCTTCACACAATAAATATAAACAAATTTAAAATCGAGGTTAAATTAACTAAACGTAGTAATCAAACTAATGGAATAATTTCGTTCAAGTTTACAAAAATACTCCGCTCACAGGTTTTAACTCAATACATTAGTATTAAATATTAGTATTTTCTGTTTATAAAGATCATTAAATTGTTCTTAATAACGTACGCATTGTTCGTATTGATTGTTAGTAACGTAGAAAATAAATTAAACTGTAAAACGTTTACAAACAATTATTATTATACGAGGTCAAGATATTTTGTTATCTTAAACTAAGGCATAAATTCCAAAATAAGTTAATTTGCCACAAATTTACTAAACCTAATAAAGATATATGTTACAACCCACTATTTTTGAATTGCACTATTACATATTTTACTAATATTTACGAATGATATATGTTTACAGCAATGTACTGAAAGAAAGAAGATTATTTTATTTCACAGCTCTATTTGGAGCTCGGAACACCAGTACAAGTATTGTACACACACATGTATTGTAGTTACAAGACTTGTAAATTTTTTCGAAAAGAAACAAAAGAAATCCGTGAGTTTGACGGTAGTTCTCAGGCTGCGACCGTGAACCTAGTGTCTACCCCTTCCCACGACAGTTTTGTGGCGAGGACCTACATCACATTTACCATATTTAATATGGCGGTTTTTTCTCACTAACCTGTCATCTCAAATTTATTAAAAATATAGTTAACTATGAAAACCTAATCAAAGTGTAACAAGAAAAGTATGTTTACAAAAAAGGTATAACACAAAGTTTCGAGGATTAGAATCTATCTTCTTTGTCAGGTAGTGAGGGGGGGGTTATTATTGCATGGAAAAATAAAGAACGGAAACATGAAAAGAAAGGAAAAAAGGTTCTAACATACCCGAAATCTGCTTGAAGTCCTGTCCAGGTTTTGTCACTGTACAGGATGCAAGTCCCGGTACGAAATTTCAACAGCACAATCACATGTTACACACCCGCACAAGCGAAAAGGGGGATACTAACAAGAAAAATCAATGCAGGCTCTTTCTTCGGCACTAAAACAATGGGACAGAAATGCGATGGTTAGGAAAGGGAAATGGTTAAGGCAAGGCGTTTCCGGTCTTATTTTTGGCCCTAGACATTGTGTTGCGTGTCTACGTTTTGGTAGTTTGGGTTTGTTTTATTGGTTTGACGACACCTGGATTGGACTCAGCAGCTTTCGGGTATGTTTGAACCTTTCCTCCCTTTTTTCTCTCTCTTTTTTTCTGTTTTTTTATGCAATAATAAACCCCCTCCCTAGCCTGACGAAGGAGATAGGATCCTAATCATCGAAACGTTGTGTTATGCCCTTTTGTAACATTACAGTGTGAGTTTAAAGTATCTTTTTCGGTTTCATAGTTAGTTGTTATTATAATATTGGTACCCAAAGTGGCCAAACCTCAGCCGAAGGTTGATTTAGCGGTTGGTCAACTAAAACTAAAGGCAACTAAATATAACTTATCGTTTTCTAACATAACTTGATTCCGGATTTGGTCAATACAGGTCTAGAATTCTTGGTGAGCCTGAGCTTACAATCTCATATATATATTCAAGGCAATTGTGACTAGGCATTTATAATCCTTTTAGTAAATTGATTAAAATGACCAGTAATGTTGGGACTATGTTGAAACAACTAACCTATGTGTAGTAGTCGGATAAATTAAACAATGGACAGTATGCTTCTTTACCAGTGCCATTATACCAGTCATTTCATTTCATAACTACGCGTACAATCCGTACATCCTGTCTCATTCATTTTCCAGTTATGCAGTTAATAATGTATAACAGTACCGGCTTCTGTGAGTTATCAGTTATAACGTGTGTTAGCAGAGAGTGCGTATGTTCCGGTGGTCTATAAACTCGCACCAAATACTAGAACTAGTTAAATATTCTCAGTCCTCAATAGTTTGAGTACGCAGTATTTTAATGCATTCCATTTACCTAAGCTAAGACGATATCCCTCATTACATGATTAAGAAAATTCTAATTTCATTTCCTATTCCCCTCAAACAAACAGTTTTCCCTTATTTTTTAGCGTTTTTTAATACTCAATAGAAATTTATTGAATATATCAAGTAAAATACATATGATAGCCTACACTATATGAGCCCAGATTACGGATTTTTTATACTTAATCGAAATGTTACCACCCACTTGGTTATAGTTAATTTATATATTAATCAAAAAAAGATGTTTTAAAAAA
>NW_025778643.1:0-43132 GCF_021130785.1 Homalodisca vitripennis
AACATCTCAGACTCGCTACAGATAACTCGTCCACCTTTAGAAACTGCCACCCTAATCTTCCACTTCGTATAATCTTGCTTATACCAATGAACTACGTTCCTTATCTGGGGAATATTATAGTTTAAAGGCTTAAAGTAGTTTATAATTACTTTCTACGTTTTAAAAATTGATTTTGAATCAACGTTGCGAATTACACAAGTTGAAATTGATTTTGTTATTCGTTAAGACTGGCTAACAAACTAATCAATCAAAACTATGTGCCAATATTACCTCTGTACCATGTATGGTATAGAATTACCTGTGTACCTATTAAAAATTACGGCATTTATCAATCATCACAAATTTGCATTTATATTGCATAATCACTTATTAAATCGCACACCCATCACGAAAGCTCGAACTTCCTGATATCACACAAAGTTAAAATTTGGCACAAGTATGCATAATTACTTAAATAACTGTAAAGGGAGGTTTTAAACTCCTCAGAAGAACTATTTTTACAATAATTCCACACCCTACAGAGACGGAATTCCAACAAAGACGGTTTTATACTCTCAACAGACAAATACGATGCCAACACTTGTTTTAATAGAGGTAGTATGAATATAATTTACTTACCGATATCCTATAAATAATAAAAATTTTAACACAAAAATGCCTCATAATTTACGAAAGAAATATAAAATGATTATTATTAGAAGAGGTAGCCTCAAAAAGTGTTTTATAAATATGTATATAATTATAAACCTTTTAACATTATTTAAACTTTTTATTTTCATACTATGTACATATCGAATTCCTGGAAATTCATCTTCAGTTAGGTTACTAAGGTTAAGTAAATTATGAAAATAAATAATTAAAACCAAAATGTCATGTGTTTTTTCACTACCTTGGTGGCTAAATTTGTTGTATTTAATTTTATGTGTGAGCAATGTATATTGTTTAAAAGTCTATCAGATCATACAAAAACAGAGACTGAAATGGTGATGCGAAATTTGTTTATAATCTTATGTCGTAAAATTATTCTATTTTTCAAAAAAGTTCTACACTTAGGAGAAAATGTTACTAACGTAGTGATATTTAACGTCACGATAAAATTATAGCTATCAGTTATGGAAATATATGACGTTTTAAATATAAAAAACATTTATAATTTACAATAGTAACTAACATCAAGTTTAAATTGTGGGCTGTGCAACATGTGCCTCGACTATGTGTCGGGAACTGTTGTTCCTGTCACTCGGACTTAACTTTCCCATCGTCTAACCGTCCAGTCCAACGATATGTGAGGCGATGTGTACAAGAAAATAATAGTCATTTTACTAATTCATTACTAATAAATTTGATTTTAGACTTAAAGCGTTTTATTAAATGTTATATTTTAAGCGAACTAAGGAAAATATTGGATATTTTCAGTTGAATTCCAACGTATATAGTCTCAGATTGACAATTAACAACTTAATATTTAGTACCATTTGCTAATTTACACACTACTAAAATGCATTTAAAATATTTTTCTCTCATTAAATATATATAGATTGCTTTACTATGTAAAATTATGTTTCAATTTCCTAAAAAAGTTATATTAAAAATATTTAACAATTTATCCACAAAACTTTTCCAAGGCAAATCAACCTTTGGTCAGACTTCATATCCACTTCATAGCTATTATATCTGGTATATGTAATTTTCTGTTTGTGTTTGTTGTATGTACGCCAAAAAGTATAAGGATATCCTCTCTTCTATTACAAATTATACAATATTGTTGTTAATTTATGAACGAATTTGACCTTTTTGTAAGTCAATTGTTAATAGTTTGTCTCCGATTAGCCTAACTTTCCGGAGTGTTATTTTTTTTCGTAGATAGATTTTAAAAATGTTGTGAATAAATTTTATTTTATTTTAAATTTAAATACAAATCTTTCATTAACCAGCTCTTTATTTTCGACCTAATGGCCATTTACATTGCTTTGTAATGTTAACAAAAATTAAACAAATCATAAGTGTATTTACGTTTACTTTCTAGAAAAGCTATTGTCCTAAACATAACTAGTTTGCGCTAATATGATGCAAGTTTATAATATAAATACCTCGAGTACTAAAAGTACTGCGAAATATTGCTAAGCAATCTACTTATTGAGAGATCACGGAGAGAAATTTGGGTGATTTACTGCCGCAAAAACTCTCTGGAACAGAATAACAAAGCTTTCACTTCCTGACAGTGAATGTTGGTTTATTGTGATCGCTACTCGCCTTGTAAAACACAGTCTGCGTTTTTTACTATAAAACAGATCTGTTCTACTTCGCGGATACTCAGTTTCCTGCTTGCAAAATTGTTTGGAGGTAACAGCGTTGAAGTTTAATGTCGCTCTTGAATATTTATTTACTCTTCCGCTCTTGTATAATGTTAAAATATCATACAAATATTGTAAAATAGACTGTAAACACGTGCCTAAGTATGTTAAAACTTTATACTGGTACAATCACTCACTAGCAGACACTTATGCTCACGTTATGTCAGTTTTGTGCATCTACCTGGAAAGTAAATTTCAAACTCTAATCTGTTCAACAATCTTTATTTTAAAAATTATATTGTTAAACTGGAAAAAGGTTACTATAATGTACTAAATACCAAAGAATCCAAAGAATCCTATACCTAAGCCTTATTTAACCATAAGTGCACAGTGTTATGTAATGTATTACAAACTTAATATGGTACTATTACTCCTTTTTTTATTTTTTTCCTTACGTAGTTTGTATTCCAATACTACCTTTTTTTCACTTATCCACACTTTTAAATGATGATTCCGTCTACTTGTGCTCGTTTACTGGCAATGAAAATTTCAAAATGTAATCCGAAAAACAATACATTTTTTCAAAAGGTATTACGCATCTATAGCCTAAGAAAGTCATCGTGTAGCCTGTTGTTGATGCTAAATTATCTCGAATGGTAACTGCAACGTATAACTAATTATCAAATGTTTACAGTTTTAAAGTTATTTGGGAATGTCGATGACTATTCCCAAAAACCCATATTTCAGGATGATACGTCTGAAACTCTAATTAGCTTTACTTGGGAACAATAATTTTATAATTGAATTCACAAACTAAGTTATGAAGATTATAAGGGATTCTTGATATTAAAAATATAGAAGTATTTATCAGCAAATATTCCTAATTTATTGTTCCAAAGTCTTACGTTTTCAATCCCTGCGGAAATCCCAGGACCTTAATTATATATGGGTTATACGTCCAAACTAAACTTAATCATAATAAAACAAAACAAAAGGTGTGCCACTATTATTTGGGCGGCGATTCTATGTAATGTAATCCAGGAGGTACTAATAAGTAACAAAAAATGTGTGAAGACATTGAGATAGGCTGGTTGAGAGGTTTAGGTCTGCTGTGGAAGATGATGTGGGTGGGGTTCCCATAGTTTTTAATGCTGTTGCTGTCCTCTACTTGGGGTTCCTCTAAGGGAACGCTCTTTTCTACTTTATTTGAATGAGGCTGAAAAAGAGCTAGTCCGTCGACTGACAACGGTCGCAGGACTGAGATATAAAGTCCGTTAATTTCCTTGCTATGGATCACTATAGAAAACGGCTACAATCCCAAACCTTATCCATCATGAAACTCCTATTACTCCGGAAGCAAGCGCAAAGGTACTTTTAAAATCTATGTACAATTACGAGTTTTTCATCTTCTTGTCCTAAGTGGATAAAGAAACGATAAAGGTTATAGGGGAAGTTGAATCGCTGTGTTTACTGAAAGCATCTATTCCGTGTCAAAAGGCAAGGTTTAGGTAGTTGTCCAGAGAAGATGATAAAAATTAACTAGATCCATAAAACGCTACGATCATATATATATAGGTGTAAATTATAATGATCGTAGTTTCAAATTAAAAAAAACATTTTAGACACAAAATGTGTTCATGGAAACTAAAAAAAAAAAAAACTGTAATATTAGTGTTTATAATAAGTGTAATATAACGTTATTATGTTTGCATAAAGAACTGACAAACAAGCAAGTTTACAGAAGGAAAATACTTATACTTTAACTTTGTGTGTTCTTCCAGACCTCGGAATTGCTTTCATTTTGGGCTAGTTATGGTATAACGCAAGCTAAACTGTAATGTCTAAATGAAAAATTAGGTTCAGGTACTATAAAAGGGTGCAGCAGCACCAACTACAATTATTAGTTTTAAAGAGCTATAAGAAAATTAAGGCTAAACCAAAGCAATTCATATTTAAGATATAATTAGTAAAAATATTTATATTTGTAAAATTATGACAATATTGTCCTTATATGACGATTACTAGTAGAATCTTATTGCTGAAGATGATCTCTGAAGTTTTTGTAGAGTTCGTCCACGCACTTTGCACTTCATGTAGTGTGGCGTTTAACCTCCTCATTAGTCTACTTCCAGATGTGACCAATGAATGAAATTGATAATTCTATAGTGATTACTAATGTATTTACCTTCGTAAAACGCCAGGACTGCAAAGCTTCTTAATTATATAGTACGATCCAATCAGGATACTGCAATGAGGTAACACATCGAAGACGGTAGCAACATGTTTACTATGTCTATCCGCCACATCCCGAGAATCAACTAAGCTTAATCGCGTAATTAGTGTTGCCACATTACGGTACGGGCTTATAGTCAACGGCTAATGGGGTTAACACATTAAAATTTCAACAGAAATTAGTGTTTCATTAAATTTTAATATAAGCATTTCTCTTAAGAAAAAAATCTATCTCAATATCACTAGTTTTTACGACGAGTCCGATATAGAAGGGATCCAATGAGATAAATGTAACAAACGATTTCTTTATATACTTCTGGTAATACATTTTAACTTTCAATAATTAAAAAACTATCAGCTGGTAATAAAATGTTATATACAATCACTTGAATACGTTAGATAATTTGGGAGACTTCTAACTGGCTAAAGTTCAAATATGTCACTTTAACTTTTTCTTGAATTTGTACTTAGCAAAATGCATTACTGTTATTTCTCTACAAGGACCTTAGCCTCGTGGAGAAGCATGTGGTTCGTATGTTATTGTTGTTGAAAATATGAGTAGGAATTATTTTAACAGTAACAACTCAACTTGGAGAATATTAAGAAATACCACAGCTATTATCTAATATTCCATATTTTGTATTTTGGATTTGTATTTTTTTTATAATCCATAAACAGAGTTTTAAAATATGTAAAAGTGAAATAGAATGCATCATGATTGTAAACAAACTGTAATGATTTCAGCCATAATCACTCTTGTATAAAAACACTAAACAATAAAAACAATGGAAATAATAAAATACATCAAAGTTTTCTTTAAATTGCGTCCTTGCAGATTGTCAAAATGGAATGTTTTTGTTGTTGAAGCCTTTGCTGTGAAGAATATTTAATGACACACAGGCTTGCAATTAAGATTAGAGAAATATTTCTTTGTAATTCAGCGTTTTCGCGTTTTTACATTCGTTTTACAAATGGAAATGAATGTCTCATTTAGAATATAATTATCCAGGTCTCTTCGCAATACGCACTGCAGATATGAAACTTTTTTTATTACAATATTATACCTAATTTTTATAATCAAAGCTTCGTAATACTTGCGCTTTTATGCTTTGCTAAAATATATTTGTTATATAAATAAAAAGCAAGTAGGTTTGTATGTAAGTTTTATAGGAATGCCTACAATGGGTTTTCCTAAACAACGATCTACCAGTTTATCTCTTGTGAAAAACTTTCACTTGTACATTGGTACAGTCATTGATAAATATGGATTTGAAAGGGTTGAATGATCATCTCTGAATGAATATTTTTTATCAATATTTTGCAATTTAGTGTATTCCCTTTTGTACGTCCTAAAGGTAAGTTTGACTATAACAACAGCTTTACTAAGAAAATATATCATAAATTACTCACCTAAAGCAAAGTAACATGTACGTTGTAATTTTAATTTTTCAGGTAGTTAACTAAACAGTCGTTACCGAGAAGTGATGTCTCTGAAATTTCTTCTAAGAAAGAGAATGTTGGAAATGGTAAGAATTTTTTATGATGGCTAAAACGACAATAACTGGACGATGATGTCAGATATTGCTCTAGTGCGTGAATATAAGGTATAAGTTATGGTTAGTAAAAGTATTGTATACATGACTCTCGAATATCAATGATTGATAACCACATTTTAATTCCCATAGGAAATGTCAGGCCAGCATGTTACGAGACACGCTGTTAACACAACTGCTCGTGAATTTGTAACAATTCATTATAACCATTGTAAATAACATGACATATCCTAAATTGAAGTTTTTTATTTCCATAAATACCAAAACATTTATTCATTTAGGATTTGGATTAGAGTTGGTCAAGAGCAGTTACATTCAATTTCTTACATATGTTTATATCTAATTAGTTAAGTTATTGATTACATCGGTTACTACAACACATACACAGAACAATAAGGAATCGATACTTCCTAACATTTACATTAAATTTGGTACAGCAAAGATGGATCTTATGTTAAAATTTAAAACCCTTCAAATCTAGACAGTAATGTCTAATTTTTAGCTATAAAAATTAATATTATTTTAAAGCGCATAATTAATCAAATAATTAAATTAAGAAATAAGAACTTATCATGTAAATTAAACAATGAACCCTAAATAAAATTAAACATTCTTTTATTCAACTGCACCTTATATTAATTAATAAGTACAAAATTTACTATACTAGTTTACCCACATAATAGGTATTTATGAAAAAAAAATAACTCGGTATTAATCTTTCCATATCTGTCTAATTAAAATATCAAGAAACATAATTGAATGCTATGAACTTCGTCGTAATAATATTTTAGCTTCACGAATGCACATACTTAAAATATACCTATTACTCACTATCATTACTTTATAATCTTCAAAACTACTAGGAATGATATCTTACACATATGGTGGTAATTTATATGAAAACAGCATTTCAATTGGACTTTTTTTACGGAATACCGTAATCACAACCACCATGTTAGTTTGTCAACTTCACTAACTCTATAAACATGCAAAGTTGGACAAACAACATGGTGGTTGTGAATTCTGACTTAGGCGTTGCCACAACGCTTTGATAAGATTTGTTTATTTTAACCTAGTTTGTGATTATGTATTAGGTAGTTCGTGATTTACCTGCAGAAGAGATCAGATTGCAGATCTCGAAACGTAGTGTTACTGATTTCTTGTTTGACTGAACGATGGCAAATGTCCGGAAAAAATCCTGTTTCCTTTACAATCCTTCCATCGTTAAAAATAACCTTCAAACACAGAATATCTAGAATGTTAACACTATCTTCTTGATGCTGCAATAAATATTTTGTAAATGCAGTTTCATATTAAGTGTTTTTTGTGTTTTTAAAATCGAATTGAATTAGTAAAATAATGTATTGGACGTTTGATCAATTAAACAAATATTATATATAAGTATGCAAACATTTAGGTGTTTTAATTGTATAAATATTACACATTAACAACATATTAATATTAATTCAACATATATTATATTATTAATTAACTTGTGTTGTTCTATACATATAATATTCTTAATTTTAAACAGTAGTTAACGATCTAGATTGTATATTTTTGTAATCTACGCAAAAAATATCAAATCATGAACCTCTAAAAATATTCATGAAACTTTAGATTTTACGAGATCTTAAAGAAATAATTGAGGGAATTGTGATGTAGATTAATTTACTCATTATTGCATAGTGGTGTTTAGATATATGCACCTTAAATTACATCATTTAATAGCTGTAAAAGCTCATTGAATTCTAAATTGAACTTCAGCATGGTTAGTAATTATTCCATATTCCAGTTCACTACTAGTTTCTTCCTGAAGAGATTGAAAAAAGGATTAAAATAATTCATTATATCTTTTCTTGCTAGCAAATGCGTAATGTAATTTAATCACAGATGAAAGTTATCTTTTTATTATAATTATAACGTTTACTTACATTGAGCCTTACCCTACATTAACTTAGAGAATAAATTACGTTAAAATAGATTGTAATACAAATTATTCTGATGAAACTTTAAACATTTTTAAAAAGTAAATTAAATTTAAAAAATCCAAACCATGAAATGTAAATACAACGGATATGGAACAGCAATAGATGCTGTGTTTACAATATATTTAGAAAGATTTTATTCAAGATATTTTATTTATTATTTTAGTTAATAAACCTATAATTTCATTTTTAGAATACAATGAAAATAAAACTGACGTAATTATATCTGAAATGAAAGATTGTAGTGAAATTAATAGTTATCAAACTGGGTAAACTAATATAAAGTACGATAGTGAAAATGTATAAATATTAATTACTTTAATAAATAGACGTCAGTGATCATTGTAATCATGAAATTTTAAAAAATAAGCACAACATTAATAGAAAATACAAAACTGTCTTTTGTTAAATAATTGTCAATCTCACACTATTTATAAATATAGAAAATAACTATTGAATAATGAGCAATAGTATATTCCAAGACATACATATTCACAAGTCGTTCTTAGAAATAGTAGTTTCTTCTCGACTGCCTTTCCTATTTTATAACCATAAAAAGCACAAACAGTGGAGAATTTAAATAGAAGTTAAATTTCAAAATATTTTAGACTATACTGTTGTGAGGCCTACCATATAATTTAGGTAAGGTTACTTAAAATTGCAGCAATGGTTTGCTCCCAGCCCGAAAGAAATATGGAAAAAAACTGTAGTGGCGTTCATACAAATGTTCTAAAAACATACAGAGAACCCGTTTATTTCAGGATAGTTTCATAATGACTTTTACTCTTTGGTAAAATCCATGGTTCCCTTGTGGCTGGTATGTTTTTCGTACGTGACAGTCAGTGAACCACATCCTTAAACGGTGGTGTATGAAACATTGCAAACACGTATATTGGCTAGATCCTGAGTGAATAGTTTCTAGTTATTTTATGCGACAAAACCATAACAACTTAACAAAGTATTTCTTAAAAGTAATAACTTCCAAACGAAATTATATAATCAGTAAACATCTAAAAGGATTCTTAAATATTGTTTCATCAATAGACTTATAAATATGTTGACTTTACTTACTAAATTAGTTTTATTACAGTTATAAGTTCAAGGAATGTATTCTATAGCAAATATTAAGGTGATAAACTTTGTTAGAAAATGAATCTTATTGAATAAACTTCACTCGCAAGTACACTACTGATATGATTCTCAACTTCCATAATAATAACATATCAAAACTCGCTTGAAGTATGAAGTGTATTAATCCTAACTCCCCCGAAGTGTGTGATGTTCCTTCTCACTAAACATCAGCATAAACATCATACAAACTTAACAGATGCGGTTTAAACATAGGCTACTTGTTTGGGAAACTAATTTTCTGACTGTGGAGAAAATTATATCAATAAATGGTCAAAGTTGAAAGTGTCAATATTCTGGCTCTAGTGATTTGGTTCTAGAGAAAACAGCTTTATATGTTTATAGCTTACACGATTGTGTATCATTGCTTTTAATTTTATGTGATATCAGAACTTTGTAAAACGCTAAATCGTAAAATATTTTATACCAATACTAGCAGTTTCTGGCATTTTCACGCGCAATGTTCTACATAAAACACATAATCGTCTGCTGATTTTCTTAGTAGAATATCTAAAACACTCCTTGATAAGTAAAAATAACTAAAAGTTATTCTAATCCATAAATCTATATAATATTTAAATATATATATATAGTAGTTTTTGTGACTATGAAGTCAGAGAATGAAACCGTTTTGATAAGTATTAGTGGAATAATTCGAATTTATCTCCAATAACCTATTATTTTTATTTTACTGACCCCGCTCCAATACTTTAAGTTTCAATCAGCTTTTCAGCTGACGCACTTGCAAGGCAAAACTTAGTTACATATTATCACAGCTATCGTGGTTAAGAGCAGTTTTAAAGCTAAAGTTGGTGCAGTGAAAGTATGAACACCTACACTGGTATTACTGTTTTGTAGATTTATTCTGCACATTTAAATTTAGTAACGTCAAAAAGTTTTTTTCCTTACATTAATATAAATTGATGCTCATGTCAAACCTTTCAGAGATTGTTTTTGAAGGCTGAAGAGCCTGAGGCTCTCACAGGTCGGCAACCAAAATCAGAGACCTGGAAAATAACTGAGACCATAAGCTCTCAGAAAACGGGATAGCTTAATGTTGTAAAGTTAGATGAATACATATTCCGATCGGGTATAAGGAAATAGGTGGTTCACTGACAAAACTTTCAATGTACTTGTTTTAGTAACCAGATGTTCAAATTCAAAATATTACCTCCTCTAATAAAAACATTTTATATGGGACAGTTAAAAATATTTTTCTATATGTAAATTATATAGGGTGGTATAAAGTTATGATTATTTGTATGTCTTAGTAAATTTATGAATATTCGTTTATCCACAATCATGTTTTAATAAAAAAAAAAAACAAAACATTTATAATCGGATAGTTTTCCAGGGACCCTCACTCACCAAAAAAACATAATTTCTAAGTAATTAATAAAAGGTACGTGATCGAAGATGTATAGCACATATTGCACACTCTTTCCGCTTTAACTTTAGTGAACCACATTTAATAAACATAAAAGAAATTGTATAAATGTGTATCATATTTTCTAAAGAAAGGTTTTTAGGCGCTCTTTGTGATGTAAAAATGGAAACAGGGGTTCAAATAGATTTACCTTCTCGGCCGATGCGGTAAGATGGAACAAAGGTCCTTTTCCATACGCATGTATCATATAAGTGCTACTTCTTGTAAAAAGGTATGACTGGACCTTGGGAATAGTATAAAAACACTTTGTTAACAATTTATGTTAAATTATATACCTCTGAAACAGACAGTATAAAATATAAGCAGCCAACTAAACTATACCATAATGCGGTTTTTTTCACTTTTTTATATCATAATTAATTTTGATGCAATGGTCAATGTGATGCCTTCATATTTTGTTTTATGGAACTTAAAATAAAATTGTCGATAAAAACATTTGCGAAATTGTTTATTTATTCGCTCAATTGGGCTAATATTCATTGCATAATCAAAAGAATATCAAATTGAATGAATAAAATTAACTTATAATAATCGAGTTTTAAGAAATTTAATTACCTAAGTATTGGTTAATTAATGTAACAAAAGTTATCAAAAGAGTATTTAGATTTAATTTTAAAAAAAAACATACTATACGATGGCCACCTTAGAATAATTTAATTTCATCTGGTGTAATGAAATGTTTATATAATAAACTAACAGCTGTGGTACGTTCAGGTGATAGAAGATGTGAAGGGTTTTGTTAAAATCCTGAGAGATTTCCTTTGCAATTTTCAATAGAATAACCGACAAAGCCACACTACGAAGAGAAATTTCCTTTTGTGCTTTATAGAGTTATTGTTATCCTTTCGTTTCGTAAATAGATATTCTCTTGGGAGGTAAGTGATCCACTGTAAATATTGGTGGAATGAAACAAAGCAGTAAACCTGTTGTAAATAGAGTCCACAAATACTGCTATTGAATACTAGTATTTAAGAACCAAGAATCAAGCGTGCATAACGCTCAAAAAAGAACGAAAGTTTTATTGTTTCTTTTTTAAATACACTATAGCAATGAAGAAAAATAGCTTTTAGGATATATATCCATGTAACCAAAAGTCAAAGTGGAAGAAGCATATTTATATTTTATTAAAGAAATATAAGTGAAATAAAAACTTTTGTAATATAATTTTACTGTTGAAAATGTTTGATCTATTTGGAGCTAATCACCCAATTATTACGCTTGTTTTATTAAAAGTTTAATAAAAAAGTTTTAAAAAGTATATTTAAAATTTTCTAGAATACTTATTTAACCAAATTTTAATTACTCAATGTTCGTGTACAACAATGATATGTAAAATCCTTTTGCTGTAATATCGCTATACTACATGAGACATTTTTTAAAAATTTAGGATTAAATATGACCAAATTTTTGTCTTAAAGTGGATTTACATGAGGTCAATGTTAATATAAATGCATAATTTTATTGATAATCTACAAAAATACTACATAAATGCTTTGCACGCGTATTTAAATTTATAAGGAAAATCGGAATACATAAGAATCTGAAGTTGCAGCTCTTTCGATAAGAGTTAACATGCAAGTCCTCAATGTATCTTAAATTACAAGTTCTTATTATTCAAAATTGAATATAAGTTGAGTCCTAGAACCAAAAAAGGCTCTATCGTTTTGTAGGAATATTGAATATGTAAGTAAGTAACATGGAAATGAAATGAAGTGCCCACATTATTTATTTAAACAAAATAAAATATATAGTTTTAAGGAAATATGAGAGCTAAAAGAATGCATAAGATTCCATTTGTAGTTTTAAAATATTATGTATAAATTTGAGGTGCGTAACTATAAAACTGGTATCAATGTTTGGTTAAGTAACCATAAAGTTTGTAATAGCAACTAGGTTTCCCAATAATGATATTAACTTTTATTTATAACATTAATATGTAGTCATTATAGAAATGTTTTAATATCATTACTTTTGTACACACATTTTTGCAAACTGTCACAATTCTATGATTATCACTCAATAATCTGATCTGTCATTACAACTATATTAGGAAACATTCTTTACTTGCATAAATGACATGGCAAACTTTTGAGGTGATTCTCTCTCACTGACCTCATCGCTATTTATAACTAACTTAATAAATATACCGTATATAAGCCATTATGTTCTTAAGTGGTGAAGAAAAGGTGTAAGATATTCGGTGAACATGACATTTAAGAAAAAACTGCTTCTCCTATGGTGCAATAAAATTATGAAATTATAAAATAAAGCAACTTGTTTCAAATTCCCTAGGCGATTCTCACTCACTGATATAATCTATATCTAAATTAAGAAATTAAGACATATTCCTCTGTGGACTGACACTAAGGATATTATACATTATTTGATAGTGACACTTGGGAACAAATTACTTCTCCTATGGTGTAATACAAACGACGAAGGAAGAACATGAAACAACCCATGCCAAACTCCTGAGGCGGTTCTGACTTACTGATCTCATATTTTTTCAGTGTTAACGGATGAAATTTTTATTAATATCCTTAGACATATCCTAGTTTAAAATATATATCAGATATATAAATAATAATATTGTGGTCTACGTAGGAGGAACTTAAACATATTTATAGACACGAAGGAAGGAATATAACGGTTTATCTAAACTCATTGGGCATCACATGAACACTATGAACAATTATTTTAATGTTAGGTTTTTGTTTACCTAACATGCAAATGTCTAAGACTCTAGCTAGAGTTCAAGCAAAACTAATCATCATGAATTGTAATTATCCTAAAGACGGATCTGTGTTCACAGCGATATTGTAAGGATGAACTGGATTTAATTATAGCTTTTAATATACATAATCAAGAAAAACTAATCATCATGAATTGTAATTATCCTAAAGGCGGATCTGTGTTCACAGCGATTTCGTAAGGATGAACTGAATTTAATTATAGGTTTTAATATACATAATATATAAAGCAATATGTAGGTGATTATGAATTTCATTACATTTATTATTAAATAAATAAAATATTAATTTTTTTTAAATAGCCTACTATATTAAATTTTTATTAGTTGTTCATATTTAAATTTAAATGTAAAATGCCAAAAGTATCAAAGAGGTGTAATATAGTTTTCTGTGATTTTTATTTAATATTAACCAATTTATTTCTTAATTTAATACATTTCATTATTATCTGGTGGATTCTTCATTCTAATATTTCTTCTTATGAGTATATTTCATAATTTATACATTGTACCAGTTATCTTATTTACGAAAATAAGTGTAGTTTTGAGTCTTACCTTGTTATACAAACAAAAATACTAATCATGATTTTCTATAAATTATTTTATGAATCTATTAGGGTTATCTTTCTTATACGTTAATTATATGGCTATTTCACTTTTAAGATCAGCCGAAAGGGATGTAATTTTTTTAACCATAGACTATTTAGTTTTCAAGTTGTATACGTTTAAACGTTCAGATAAAACTTAAAACGAAAATACTTATTAGTATTAAAGTATAATTAGTAACATATCTAAATTTATTTTGATATGACATCATTATGAGGTTATTTAATCTGAAACTCTTGTTGATAGTCACATATTACATTATGTCAGAACCATGATCTATTGTTGTATTTATTTGTTTGATTTCTTGATAGAATGATAGAAAATTAATTTAAAGTTCTATATTTCAGTAATAATATTGAAAGCGAATAACTAAATATTTATTCTAGTATATTCTGTAATGACTATAACAACAATAAATCATTAGGTTCTAGTTCTGTAGAAGAGCATTGTGCTTTTAGTAAGATTGTACTTTTTTAACACACTAGTGCAAGAGCAGTAAGGAAGTTTATAGATCAAAGTACTCGAAATATTTCACTTCTATCTGTCTGTCGGCACGATATTATATAAGAAAGCACGATATTTATAAGAAAGCACAATCTTTAGGCATGCAGTTCTGTATAAAGTTATTTTTCTATTCAAGCAACATCGAGTTAGAAGATAATGCATATTACTGTATGCAATTATTGTTGGTAAACATTGTTCACAAACATCAAATCGGATACGTCAATTTATAATTTTACCTGTTGGTATATTCTGCTTTATTAATATTAAAATTAGACCATATTTGTATTTACATATCAACTTTAAAAAAGCCAGAATTTATTAGAGTGATATACTTAAGCATAATACTGATATTTAAGTTGACAGACTTACCGACAGTGTCCAAGATAAATTAACCAGGACGGTACGGTTATATTGGCTGGGTAGAGGGAGAACACTAAAGTACACAATTAAATTGAGTCTGCAGACGGCACATAGCGGCAGCAAAAAGAAATTATTACGAAAATAAAGCCCGTCTGCCCTTTTAAATTGATTACTCTGGAATAACTCTTCTTGGATTGTTTTACTTCTTTAGGTTCATTTTAGAAATTGGATGATTGTTCCTATTATTATTGAACTAAATATTAAAGTACGTTATTACAGTTCAATGAACGAGGATTGAGGAACGAAGTTATTATCTTTAGAATGGCTCAGTTACTAAATTTTCTTTCTCTTTACAGTTCGATTCGTAGTGCAATATATCTATCAAGTCTTTAGTAAAAAATGTGCAAACTTTTTATTATTATTTTAAATTTATAGATTAAATGTAGAGATTATAAGCTCTTCTCAATAAAACGTGCCTCAGTGAACTACAATCCTGTTCACAAGATTATGCAGAAGAGTCTTTTCTGTTTGTTTAACTTTTTACGTGTCCGTTTACGTGTATGTGGAACGTGAAATGTAATGTACACTGCACACAACGTACTTTCCTATTACGCAGAATAAAGTGTTGTCGAACTTATATTTTTTTTTATTATATCAATTAGCCTTGACCTATTATCACACTGTTTTTGCTCAATATTAGATATTAACTAATTCTAGTTATTAAAAGTATGATTATCAAAGTTAACCTCTTCTGCTATTGTTATACAGGTTTTTGCCCTACACTTAATTAATATGAAAAATAAAAACATGAAGCCGAATTCTGTCACTAAACTTAACTTCTAAAATGTAACAATAATAACATGTCTGCTATTAATTAGCTGAGTACACAATATCGTTACGACCTCATAGAAGAAATGACTGGAATATATGTTCACTCTATGTATATATGTAATCCATTTAAAAATCGAGTTTACATATTTATACAGATTAATATGCCATAACTTATTGTTGTGTTTTGTACTTGGACGAGCCGTGATAGGGGTAGACTGTAATGCAGATGGTGATTGCGTCACCCTCCCCTTATCACGCTTGACGCAAGGTGGCATTGTCTGTAGTACAGGAAAAACTGTTTCCGGTAATAACAATGATACATGATGGTTACCTATAGACTGTCTATTTTCAAACTCATCGCAATATTAACAGACAACTAATCTTTACACTGATTACTACATACCCTATATGAGACACGTAGACTGACTTGCCGATAGTTCTTAATTTAACAAACATACAGTGGAAATCATATAATATTCTGAGTCTAGGAAATAAAATTCAATCAAACTAGACTCAAATATTTGCGGTAAGATAGAATACGAACGGTGTGAAAACTGTACACAATTTACAGGTGATGTTTTGAAATCATGGCAAATTAGGTACCTAAAGAAGACAGAAGACATAAATAATAGGAAGATTGAGCTATCCCATGATAAATATTAATTGATTAACTTAGATTTACCAAATACTTAAAAACATTATTTCTTTCAGCAAATTAAAAGAAAAAACAACTACATTAAACATAACACTACATAGCATTTATCTTACGGTAGGTTACAAGAATACTAAGATTACACTATATAAATTACTTTGTTAACATTATAGTACCACGTACATAAATGATATATTATTATAACATTTAAAATACAAAGGTTTTTGAAAACATCACGGCAAGATAAAATGTTGGACAGAAAGTTGTTTGTTGGTAATTTCCCTAAGTTCAATATTGTGGACGATAACAGCAACGTCGCAGCCAGTTTGTCACGATAATATAGCTTCTCTGTTTTTTCGTTGGATAACTTTTACTTCCGGTATTCCATTTTATAGTTTTGGTTATCTTATCCATGCCATAAATCATATATTAATATACTTCTTTCATGTTCGCACCATATTCATCGTAAGTTGAATTATACGGATGAAATTAAATTTGCTAAATATATACTGATTACTATTTACTACATACTTTAAAAAAAATTGTTGTTCCTGCCAATCAGTTTCAAAATCGCATTAAAGCCGCTGTTATTATCATAAAATAGAAAGTAGTAATATTTAAATACCTCTATTTAAATCTTTTCTATTCCGGGAATTCTTTTAACCTATTTCTTCACTGTTGCAGTAAATATAACTACAGATAAACAATGTTTAGTAATCAATAAGAGGACAAAGAACTAAGTCTGATTACTTCTAGTCGACGAAGGCCCTAAAGCATGAATATGTTTGCTTACATTTTGAAATAATAATATATGAATAGTTTTTTAACAAATAACAATGGAAAATATCCAAAATCCTATTATAATTTCATACATTCTATCGCCAATAACAAACTTTAATCACTTATTGTTTAAACTCGCACATATTATATGACCAGAAGCTAAACTATGAATTTCGAGCCTTTAATGAAGCAGTAAAGGATTTGAATAACTCAGTTCCAATAGGTGAAATATTTTAGGCACTGTTGGAAGTGGAGATAAAGTCACTAATCCCCGTAAATTAACAATATCTCCTTAAATATGTGTATGTATGTATGTATTTGTTAATTTTGTTATTATATTTTATATATATATATATATATATATATATATATTATAAATATTTATATCTATTTTAGAATGATTAGATTTTAAGTATAAACAACCATATTTAATGCCCTTAAGTGAAGTAGTTAATCGGTTTCAAGTACTAATGAAATATGTAAATGTTTGTCTAACATCCTGCATTTTTTTTGTTATTAACTCCAAAAATTTCACTACCACATGAACTGTTTTTTGCTGGAATTAAAAATTCTAATTCCGTAGTAAACCTAATAACGGGAATCTTACCATAGTTTTGAATGAGATATTTTTCAAGTTTAGCACATAGTGAAAAGGTTGTAGTTCATAAAAAATATTTTGCACGCCAAAGTAAATCTTGCTCTATTAACACGATAAAACAACTGTATATACTTGGTTTTATAAACCTATTTTAGAAAATAAGTACCAAATTATAACCTTTGTAATCGTCCTCCAGTCTGTTTTCCTATCCCCAATAGCTTGTTTCCTCGATCAAGAAAACATATACTTTGATGGTCTGTAAGCGTTTATATCCGGCCTCTGTAATGTACTCCCAGAATGAGGTATTTCCAATAATACTGTTGTGCATTGTCGTCCCAATCATGAAAATATATACGTACGTTGAACCGACTTGCCTATTTCTGGAAAAAAAACTCTATTCCCGCAATTGAAATAGACTTACAGTCAGAGGTCTTTTCTATGTTGCGCAGTAGTTTTTGAGTGTGTTCAGAATAAAAAAAAACAATACATGTATATAGGGTTATGTTGGTAAAAAAATCTATTTCCATTCACAGTAATCCAATTACAATACTTATTATATTACTGAATAATTGATATCATATTCGTAATAAATAGAGGATTATGTATCTATCGTACAAAACTCAAACTAGTTTGTATGTTAATCACCCTTACACAAAATTGCGTCTGGTTTAATATTGTTTCGTAGAATTTATTAAATGTACCTTATTAAACATAGTGATGTAGATGTTGAAGTTTTAAGTACTATCCAATCTGAACTTAATTTTTTTGTATATAATTTCAAAACGTTTTCCAAAAATTATAGTAAATATTACTATTCTTACTAACTATAAACTAAACTACGTAAGATATGAAGGTTATTTTTTAATCAGAATATTCTAATAATACAATTTTAGATAACTGAAAAAACATAAATGTTTTCACTGTCAGTCTGACTCAATATCATTATCAGTTGTTTACAGATTCGATATTTCCTAATCCAGCATAGCCTGATTTATAAATAACACTTTACTTTGTCATAGACAAACTGTGACGAAGTAAAGTATAAATGTAAATAACACTCAGACAAGCCTATGCTGGCACAAAACGTACAAGCTACAGCTGCTTGGCCCCGATCAGCGTTGACGGTATAGTTACTCTGCTTAATCCAGCGTAAAAGATTGGATCGGTAACGACCTGGCACAGAACTGTATCTGATAGAATCGTTGCCAAGTTACCTAACAACTTGAGAATACAAAACCACTAAGTACAGCTGACAAGTAAGATACAAGCTACAGCTGCTTAGCCCCGATCAGAGTTGACGGTATAGTTACTCTGCTTAATCCAGCGTAAAAGATTGGATCGGTAACGACCTGGCACAGAACTGTATCTGATAGAATCGTTGCCAAGTTACCTAACAACTTGAGAATACAAAACCACTAAGTACAGCTGACAAGTAAGATACAAGCTACAGCTGCTTAGCCCCGATCAGAGTTGACGGTATAGTTACTCTGCTTAATCCAGCGTAAAAGATTGGATCGGTAACGACCTGGCACAGAACTGTATCTGATAGAATCGTTGCCAAGTTACCTAACAACTTGAGAATACAAAACCACTAAGTACAGCTGACAAGTAAGATACAAGCTACAGCTGCTTAGCCCCGATCAGAGTTGACGGTATAGTTACTCTGCTTAATCCAGCGTAAAAGATTGGATCGGTAATGACCTGGCACAGAACTGTATCTGATAGAATCGTTGCCAAGTTACCTAACAACTTGAGAATACAAAACCACTAAGTACAGCTGACAAGTAAGATACAAGTCACAGCTGCTTGGCCCCGATCAGAGTTGACGGTATAGTTACTCTGCTTAATCCAGCGTAAAAGATTGGATCGGTAATGACCTGGCACAGAACTGTATCTGATAGAATCGTTGCCAAGTTACCTAACATCTTGAGAATACAATTTCTCATGCTTGAAAATGTTTTTAACCTGCAGAGGGTAAATATATAAAACCACTAAGTACAGCTGACAAGTAAGATACAAGTCACAGCTGCTTGGCCCCGATCAGAGTTGACGGTATAGTTACTCTGCTTAATCCAGCGTAAAAGATTGGATCGGTAATGACCTGGCACAGAACTGTATCTGATAGAATCGTTGCCAAGTTATCTAACATCTTGAGAATACAATTTCTCATGCTTGAAAATGTTTTTAACCTGCAGAGGGTAAATATATAAAACCACTAAGTACAGCTGACAAGTAAGATACAAGTCACAGCTGCTTGGCCCCGATCAGCGTTGACGGTATAGTTACTCTACTTAATCCAGCGTAAAAGATTGGATTGGTAATGACCTGGCACAGAACTGTATCTGATAGAATCGTTGCCAAGTTACCCAACATCTTGAGAATACAATTTCTCATGCTTGAAAATGTTTTTAACCTGCAGAGGGTAAATATATAAAACCATTAAGTACAGCTGACAAGTAAGATACAAGTCACAGCTGTTTGGCCCCGATCAGAGTTGACGGTATAGTTACTCTGCTTAATCCAGCGTAAAAGATTGGATCGGTAATGACCTGGCACAGAACTGTATCTGATAGAATCGTTGCCAAGTTACCCAACATCTTGGGACTACAGTTTCTTATGTTTCAAAATCTGTTTAACCTGGTAGAGAGTAATTATAGTATAAAATTGAGTATAATAAATTTGTTCATATCTTCTGAACTGAAATTATTTTATACTCATTTGCGATCCATTTCATCATCTAGTTACCTATACTATTCATACTGAGTTGTTTAAGTAGGTTTGGATACATCAACAGTTAGTTATTTGTGTTGGAGGGATTATTACACACAAATAAGTCAGTAATAATACTTGTAAAATCTCATTTTGTGTTGTCGGCTTACTATATATTTTCAGATAATAGTACACAGTTCACTCTAACTCAACTTTTTATTTTATTATTTTCCTTGTAGATGCATTTGATTTTATAAATATAAAAATTTTTCAACTGTTTATTTGTATGAATATTTATCAATTGCAACCAATTAAAAATGTGTATTGTTACACTTACAATATAATAAGGAAAATACAAAGAGGTTAACGGTTTTCTTAAGTCTACAAAGTTGTTATAAATCTTATTAGAAAAACTTTACACTGAATTTAATCAGTTTAAAGCAGAATATGAGTGGGTTTTTGATATAGATTATTAGTTTATCTATTTAACTTTCATTTCATATATAAATATCTAATTGAGTGTCCGTAAACAATTGCGCTTATGTCATCATTTTTGAAATAAACTATTTTAATGTAAATTTAATGTTTGGCGTTCTGCAATTAAAAAATTGATAAATTGGTTGCTAGTTGAGCCGCCAAAAGGATCTACTCTACGTGTTGTATCTGCCTAGATTACACGTTTAACAGAAACAAACATTAATCGATGATAAGAGAAGTTTTTTTTTTGTTTCTGGGGTAGTAGAAGTTCAAAGTGATATGTCTCTGTGTTGACCTTGTATGGATACAGACAGCATTCTTAGAGGAAAGAGAGAGGAAGTTTAAAAATAAGTAGTATTTTTATCAAAAGGTACAAGACCGTTAAATTAATTTTCCTCGATATTTTCTGATATTTCTAAAACTAAAATTAAACTAACTAATAATTATTAGATTACAATTGGACAGCTCTAGACTCAATGAAGGTCAGGATTGACGTGGCTGTATTATTATATCTTGTCCAATATGTTTGAATAAAGGGAAGATTTAAAGTGTAAGCGATTGAAATAAACATATAATTTTAAAATTTTGCTAAATGATACAATCACAAAGCGAACTTATATTGTCGGCTTAGTGTGCAAATTATTCATTCAACAATGGACGCTTGGATCTGGAAGAACCAAGATACGCTAAGTATTCTCCCGCAAAGACCCTACGAACACGTAGAGCCTACATTCTTATAGCGGTTCTGATCTCTTCAAATGACTGAGCTTCCAGTCGTTAATAACTCCTAGAAGTCATGACTTCTGATTTTGAGATTGTAGAAGCTTGGACCTTCTGAATTATGAGCTGGTATAGGCCATATCCTTACTGAAACCGTCAGCATTGAAGAAAGAATTATACACATTAGTACTTATAGATCCTGCAATGAAGAGTTCACAAATGGGTGGAAACTCGTGTATACCAAAAATTTATTGATATAAAAGATTTTTATCGGCAAAAACTCTTCCTTATTTGCCAAAGCTGTATTTTCCCTCGATCTGATAGATTCCAAGACATCCGAGGGACTGGGATCGTCCAAATGCTGGAATATTAAATATGTATATTAAGGCTACCATCAATTAAATTTTTATAACTTTTATTCAGTCTGCAACAGTACTATAGGCAGGAGCGCAAAGACAATTAATAATACAACTGTAAGATTAAATTCTAAATTAGTTTTGGTCTCAGTTGAAGAAACAAACATATCGAATATAAATTTGTAAATGCAATTCTATAATTTCTCTTTTATACATATCAAAAATATTACATACGTGGTTAATAAAGCAATTTTCACTAACTGTTATAAATGTTCTAACAGGGGGTGGGGATGACTGATAAAAAGTATTTGATTTGTAAATTGATGATATTGTATAGAAAACCTAAGTCATTTTAAAATTAATTAATAGATAATCTGATTACATCACAATATGGGCTCAAAGATAAAAGAAATTGTAATACATAAATGAGATAAAAAATTAACATTTTGATAGTTATTTTACGTACCCGAATGTACAGTATCAATATTTTATTTAATGAATATTGCTGGTTATACTTTTGCTGGTTTAAAATAAACATATTAATTATGAGACGATATTACATGTTATTTTTCATTATTTTGATACTAAATCAGATTATTTTTTTAAATGTGCAATAATTAATTAATGATTTTATAATACATTTAAAGAAAATAAATGAAGAATCGCATGTTTCTATTAAATGGACTTAAAAGAATTAATAAGGATTATAGAATTCAAATATAAAATTATGATATTTAATTTAATTAGAAGAAAAGAAATACACAATTATGAATTAGAAGAAAAGTAAGGATACATAAGATTGAACAATTACTGCAGAATGAGAGAAATTCAAAGTTCATTTACTGAATATATTTTTAAATGTGAAAAGATTCGTTACAAAATGACAAATATTATTTAAATTTCATAATTTTCATCAAACAATCTGAAAGAAGCAAGAAGTTTAAACATTTCGAATGATTCAATCTAATAGTGGGGTACATGACTGTTTTATACGCTACGTATATATTGCTTTTTGACAAGAGTGTATTTACTTTTATCACAAAAGCAATTGTTTTAAGATTTACTGAAACAGTGCCTAGAAAATTAATAGGTATTATGCACAGTTTGCATAAATTTCTTTAGAGGAAGATAACATGGCGCATATTTTTTAAGAATAGAAAGCAAACGTTTCAAATTAAATTAATTAATATTCTAAATAACACAATGTGTGTAATGTTAATGTGTGTTATTTCACATTTAATTTCTCTTAATGGCCTTGTATTCCTTGCATAATTATTGTATCTCAAACAGAATTTAATGGTTTAAAAAAGCCTATAATGGTTTTAGCACTAGAATACTTTTCAATTATAATGAGTTTTAGTTGTGGCTTCGTTTCTGGTGCATTTAGTTACTAGATTATATTTGAAGCTAAATTGAATATCCCCGAATGCTGCTCGAAATTTCATTAAATATAATTCCAAAGTTCCTAATTAAAAGGTATAAATGAATTATATTATTTATATTGAAACAATAGTTATAAAAATAATTTCACATAATGAACATAAACCTTTAACGAAACATAAAAAACTGAAACCAACGCTGAAAATACACAATTTTCTGGTGCATACACTGCAGCTCCTCCTTTCATATAGTATTTAATTTTTCAATAATTAAATGACAAATAATACTATATTAAAGTTTTATTTTTCTGAGGCCTATTACCTTTTGAATGTTTAAAATTATGTTTAGAAAATATATAATAAAGCAATACTCTAGTTCGCTATATTAAATTCGCAACTAGCGCAACGTGACGTAAATGTTATATATTGACTTTGTCTTTGAAACAGGTACTATGAAACCTTCCTGGAATTAAAAGTATTCGTCGTATAGGACCTAAACTGACAGTTATTTTCATTGGGACTGAAATTATAATTACCATTTAATACTATGCAGTATAATAAATTGCAATTGTGTTTTTAATTTTATTGATTAAATTTTTTTGTTCTATAAAAAACCCATCAGCACACCTGCATGTATGTAGGTCAATTTAAGTAATTCGAGTAAAACTTTGATTGAACGCTAATAACTGTTTATACTTACATGATGGTTCTAAAATTACTTTCAATTGATATTTATTAACTTTAAGGCATTTTTAACTACGTGAAAAAGCTATTACATTGGATACATCTCTAATGGTACTTAAAGATTTACTAATGAGGAGAGTAGAATTAAATTTGCTTCAGAAGTTAAACATATCATACTCTTAAAAAAAAAAATAGTTATTTATAGAATAAGAATTAAAATATTTATTTTTGGTTCAGGTAAAATTGCGCTATTTATATTTACTGATAGTAGTTATATTTGCTAATTATATATACATACAGAGTTAGTTTTAATAAGAATTTTTATTTTTGGATATAACTATGCATGCCCATTTATCGTAAATAAATATATAAAGAATATTATAATGGACTTTTTCATCTTTATAATATGATATCTTAAAAGATTTTTACAAATTTTTCTTCGACTAGATAAAGATTTGTTGCTTAGCTCTCTAACTAAGAACAGAATCAGTAAAATATATTACAAAAAAGACTTTAAAATAGTACATTGTCATTTAAAATGCATTATTCACGTTGCGGGGCTGACTAGTGTTCTGTGTTTTTTTTTTATAGTTTTTCAAAAATTTGTTTAGTTACATAAGATAAACGCAAAGACTAATAATAAAAGATGATGACACGTGCTTTAGGATCGTGTATAAAATGTGGTAGTGACACAATTATACACCTAAAGAGACAATGAGAATAGTTCAGTCTCCATCTAGATTACACTGGACACCTGTTAGGTAGCTAGATTAAGCTTTTTCCAGTCTAGTTATCTCTGCAGTTGAAACTATGGAAAGAGTTCGTTTTGACCGTCTTCCTTGTCAACCTCTTTAGATCTCTTCAGACATACGTGAACTCCTGGAGTATATTTGTACTAGTGTTAGATTTCAGTCTAGCCCCCAAGCGGAATGTGAAATGGGGCTTAGCTAAATATTTTTACCCAATTTAGCTCAAAAATATCCTAAAAAAATACAATTCTTCATCAGGAATTATAGCATGGAATAACAGATTCAAAGGGGCATTTCTCTCATGTTTTCTTCTTTTCGGCACGATTTACACTGTCTGCAGACTGTAATCTAGTGGTGTCTCTCCCAAACAATTTAAACCCCACCATCTTGGTTATACTATCTCTTCTAATAACGGTAAATCTCTTTAACTAGCAATCAGAACAGTATTTAAGTAAATCGCTCTATTTAAGTTGGTATTTACAAAAACTAATGTAGTCTGACTTGAACATATTATGTGCTGAATTTAACAGCACGTATAAGTTATTACATATTATTACAACAAGATAATATGTATAATATGAATGTATATAGGTATTAAAATTTAAAATGGCAGCTACAAAAATGTTTGGAAAAGGATGCAAAAAACATCGCAAAAGTGTAAGCGAATTAGTTTATCCATAATAGTTACGTTACAATGACTTGCAATTAAGTATACCAACTACTGTGTACTAAGACCGACAAAGGAAGTGGAAACCATAATTTAGTTATCAGTTGACAAGGGGGACCAAGGTACTGAAGTGTAGTTTCCACGATAACTTGATAATGCGGTGTTTCACCAGAAGTTACAAAGCTTGGCTGCTGTCTCCTGAGATATCACTGAACTGCTCTAAGGCACAAATTATATTGATAAGAAGCATCAATATTCAAAACTTATACAGTGTGTTTGTTTGTTTAACTTTACTTTAAATAGAAATTCCTTTATTGGCATATGCATTTGATTAAGGTTGAATAGTTTGTAGGAAAATACAAAGGAAGTCCCCAATATGTAATAGGGTTATGTTTTTTAAATAGTTAATAATTCGAAATGATAGTTATCCCTAACAATTAATTTAACAATTGATGTGATTATGTATAATTTTTTATTAAAAAATTACTTACAATTGCAATAATACCTGACATGAATATTTTCAAACATGTATAATACCAAACAAGAGATTGTAAAACAGAAAATTCTCATAAAACTGGAGCATTTTAACGTGGACATAGCCAGAAGACAAGTTTTTGAACAGGCACCGGCATTATTGGATCAAAAATTCAAATATTTTCTGTACATATATCATTCATCTAATATAAAAATAGTTAATATATTTTAAGAACCAAATTGAAACTCATTTAACCATAGAAAACATTTGTTTCAAAAATAAATCGTTTTCTATGAGTTATTAGTGACCGACTACAGTGAGTGAGGAATCTTTGTTGTTGTAACTTAATTTAAAAAGTTGTTGAAAGCAATACTAGGATTTTGAAGAGACGTCTCTTGACGTATGAAGACAAATATGACTTTAGATAACTATCAAAGGTATGTCATTTTCTAGAGGAAATCTTTTAGAAATAATTTAAATTTCTAAAGCAATAAATATCTTAATTTTGTAATTTATTATTCTGGACGACTATGCATTAAAAAAGGCACAAAAATTTATTTTGACTGTCGTTTTTTGTCCTTTTTAAATCATGATCATGACTGTAATAAATAATGTTTCTTCAAATCACAATATATGTTTTGTCTGAAACAAAGTCTACCGTTTAGGTGGTTCCAAGTAATGAATCACTTTAACTTAACTGTGATAATATAACCAGTGCTTCAACTAGATAGAAGTACGCAACTCCCTATCTCTCATCACAGGGTTAGCTCAGGATCCATGCCAATTTTTTTAAGTTTATTTTAAATTTCATCCTGATATTTACACTATATGTATCACTATAACATATTTTATAAACCATAATTATTATTCTATTCAGTTTGTTTTTTATTTATTTGTTCTGTGATTTTAACATTGACATGGTGATTACACAAATATCAGTGGGAAAATGTAAAAGATATTAGTGATTCGGGTTGAGTTTAATGCCCCAGGATCCTAATCAAAGTGGCCTTTTTTATAGATGAAATTGCAAGCAAAAGTTTCAGTCGACAGCTTAGTTTTTCATATATAATGAGAATATACATAAAGATATAAATAGAAATCTTGATATTCTAATTCACTAACACTCAGCAACAATTAGTTGTATTACTAAGTTGATTATAATCAGTTAAAATTGAAAAGGAAGATATATCATACAAAGTATGGTCAAACTATAAATATTGCTGTGGGAGCTACCGCAACTCCTCACAAAACAAATGTGAACACACTAGTACGAGTGTTTGATGCCAATAAGTCTGGTACTGTGAAAGACTTAAGGATTGATGTCGGGACTAGTAACAAGTTGTCATGAGTAGTAATCAAGCGATCGTTCACCTGAGGATGTAATTGCGCCAAAGAGTCTGGAACTGCGAACGACTAAGGGTGTCATCTGTGTATTAATAACGAGTTGTCAACATTTTGTATTTTAATTCGAGCATTTACTTACTTGAATAGCAAGATTGATGATATTGAGCCTGGAACTGTAACTGATTAAAAGATTTATTTTTGCTTTAGTGATGAGTTTTCATATTTCGTATTTTTAATCAAGCGATCACTTATTTTAAGGGATTGATGCTATTGAGGCTGGAACTTTGAAGGACTAAGAGTTTCATGCTTTTATTTATGATGAGTTGTCAGGCTTTGTACTGAAATTAAGCGCTCTCACTTTTGGTGTGATTTATGTCGTTGGGCAATTATCTGTGCAGTATTGATTTTCATATTTGTATTAGGTTTTCATATTTGTTTTAGTGATGAGCTGTCATATTGTTTTTATATTTAATCGAGCGATGGTTGCAAACTTTCTTGAATGTTGAGATTGATGATATTGAGGCTGGAACTGTGAAGGACCAAACGTAATGTATACCTGGTACTATTACATACATTCTTCGTATTACCATTGCGATATTGTAAAAATATCGAATGTAAATATAAAAGTTGTTCAATGCGTATATATATATATATATATATATATATATATATATATATATATATATATTTGTAAGAGTCATCTTCCATAATTCTATGATAAAAAATAATTTTGTAAAATTGCATAAACTTAAAGATTTTTCTTATGGACCTACAGTTAAATTGATTGTCTATTGGCACTTTACTCCTTTATTATTGTAAGGAAATTGAAATTCGGTTGTTTATCTAAAACTAATCCATATTGTCATAGTTTACAATTAAATCATACATTTTATATGTTTTATTTATTAATTTATTAATAGCTACTATTTCCAACTTTATAGAATAACAATTATCGTATTATGAATACCTAAAATTTTCTTTAAAATCATCCACATATCTTCTTAACGTCTAAGTATGTTTAACCTAAAATATTTATTCAGTGCCAAGAATAAGTTTTAATTTTAAAAGACACAGACATATGGTAAACTAATCAAGACAGGGCCATATTTATAGATGATTATTTATTTTATCAGATAAATTAAAGGGTGAAGTTAAATAGACTAATTTTTATTTACATATGGAAATAAAAATTTCTCTCTCTTACACATGGAAATATTTGCCGCTTAAGCGGAGGATTTTAATTTTATTTCTTTTACCATGATTAACGGATGTTTAATCAGAATGGAACACTTATACATTCAAAACCATTTTCATAATAACAATAACATTTAATATAATGATGACTCCACTATTTGCCTACTACAGTCTTATATAGATTTTATATGATTTTAATATTCTTCTAGACTAATTTAGGTTGGCCAATTGACCGTTGGCACTGCTGGTGTTTCTTATACCATTACTAAATGGGATATTGGTTTAGTTATTGACACAGCATGATCCTGTCACTTAATGTATGAAATATATCAAGGAATTTAAAACTATAACATTCTTCGGTTAATAAATAAATAACTGTTATTACTAAATATTTTAGGAATGTTTATAACTTTCCTAATGTACAGGACAACATTGTTAGGTTATATAACATGAATATTGTAAGTGTACTTGTAGTGTAAAATGGAAAGATAAAATTTAATAAATAGACAACAATATATGAGTGTAAAGACAACCCTCAATGAATAATAAAATCCGTTTACGCTCTTCTTTGTACTACTACAGAATATATTTATACAGAAGGATGAGACCAGTGAACAAGAATCGCCTTAGGAGGTTATCACGGATTGTTTCATTTTGTTTCTTTGTGATGTTATTACACCACAGAAGAGGAAATTCGCTTTCAACGCCTCTAAGTCGTGGTATATCTTAGTCTAATGCACTACTACAGTATATATTTATTGAGTTATTCATAAAGAGAGATGAGGTCTGTGAGTAAAAAATTACCTCAAGGGTTTGTAACGCGATCTCTCATTTCTTCTTCTTTGTCACATTATTACACCACAGAAGAGGAAATTTGTTCTACAAGTGTAGATGTCACATATATCAGTGTTTGCCCGCCCCTATCTTATTGAGTTTCTCACAATTATTACGTAAATCTTATCAAATGTAATGATTCTGGCGAAATACCTTTTTATAAAATACAGTTTTAATCTGGTTGAAGTAACAATGATGTGCTCAAGATGAGCAAGACGTTATAGTTATAAATAAAGGATTTGTTTAATCCTCTTCCTCAATTTCAGTATTTATTTTATAAATGGTTAAGAGATCCACTATTGTTCTATAACTCCTAATTCAGCTCATTTATAAAGTCAGAACCTTCTATACAGATTGCACATGTTTACAAACTAGAAATGTTTTACATAATTCACCAAATATTTATTAGATATAAAGTTTTATTAATAAAACAGTCCAGTCATTGGCCTTTTTATTCAAAATTTTTCAACTTTCGAAACAATGTTGCATCGATCAGGAATCCATTATTTCCTTAATAAAGTGTTAATGCTATGATGTCAATGAGTGGAATACTATGTGTATCTTAGGGCAGAAATAAACCAGCCATAAACACAAAACAGAAGTTATTATAGTTTTTGAGAGTTAATTGATATTGTAAGAAGATACAGGCATATGTGATTATTATGTGGCGGTAGCAGTGTATATCTTCCATTGCTCCTACAATACAGACAACATCTGTCTACCACAGGTAATTTCGTTCGAAACGCTAATACAAGCAGTGAAATAATGTCAACTGAATTCTTAAGAATTAACGGGTTTTCTGGCATGTATAAGATTTATAACTATTTTTCGAAGTCCCTTTGTTAGGTTACAGGACATAGAACATAATTAAACTAGAACTGGATTATCATTCCAAAACAAGAAAATTTTACTTCTTAATAAAGTTACTTTGACGTTATATTAACTGGGGAATACCCTATGTTTTAAGTAATTCCCGCTCATCACAACAAATCCCATCTAAATTTTCCCACATTAATTTGAACGGAGATAAATTTTAGAATGATATATTTTGCAGCGAAACGTCCCTGTCTTCATTTAATTTAAAAGTAAAAAGAGGTGTTCCTTTGTATAAAGCTTTATCAGTCATCAAGAAAATTATTTATATTTTTTTCAACTATATAAAAAGAGTTCAGCAACACAAATTAAGGAAATTATTACCTTACAACAATAAAGTTTTATTTTTTTCGAAAAAAACTTATGTTGATTCGAGTTTTAAATAATATTATTATCTTCATATAACATACCTATGGTGGAAATGTTTTATTGAATGTAATTATTCTATAACTAAAACACATGGGATAGCTGCTGGTGAGTAAGACTGAGGTCATTTGGAGCCTAGTTTTTAACATTGAAACAATTACTTCTTTGTCGCCGACAATTTATGAAATTCCTTAGGTAGACGCAGATTCCAGAATTTAATATTTGCCAGGGTTTGATCTCAGACACTGCACAATGTGGATGGTATAATAGAGCATTACACAATATTCAATTACTATTAGGTTAACTTTAATATTCTAACTAAATTAAATAATATAACTGATACGATCAAGTGAAGCTATATGTAAAGGAATATATAGTACAGAGTGAAAAACCTTTTTAGGAATATCAAACTCAAGCAATTTTCGTCCTTTATGCCCATTGGTCATTAAAGTAAATCCTTATTACTATTTAATTTTGTATATTTAATGTTGTTGAAGCTATTTTAGATTAGACTATATTTTAGTCTATATACTTTGAAAAGAAATTTGTGGATTCATGTTACAGTTATTGATTCCAAACTTTATTTTCATTCGTGGTTAATAAGTAGCTGATAATTACTGCAATCACCCAAATCGAAGTTTGACGAACAGGGTTATTGTTTTAAAGCCGATTGTAAAGTTGAGTTCTGATGAAAGCTGTCATTCCCGATCAGTTTCTCTCTTCCGTAAAAGCTTAATTGTATTGCTTTCAGTTTATACAATTCACTGACAGATTGTTGTTTGGAAAAATATGTTTTGCTCAAGCTTTGAAAATAAGAGAAGGTTTTAACAAAACCTTAGTGTTCTTTAATTATTTAAATTTTCTTCATTTATAATTTTTCTTGCTTCAACTAAATGTATTGTATTATGCAATTATATTCAACTTAAAAATGCAGTTTTGTTTTAATATTATGTGCCATGAAACTTTCTCTATATCTCATTATAGTATTACTCATTTATTACAAGTGCTTAATCTATTTAATGGGAAGATACTAAGGCATCATTTATTAACATTTCTTTCTAGATCAAAATAAACATTCATTTGACTATGGAATGTTGCAGATGCAATAATGTCTATTGCATTTTAATCATCTTTAGTTCAAAAATTATGCCACATTGAGATTAGCCCATGTGTGGGTGTTGTTCTTTATGTTGTTCAGCTGTATCAGGTCACTGCAATTTCGCTCGTGTAAAGGAAAAAAAACATTTTGTGAACGAAATTGCGACAGGACTATTGATGCGTGCAACCACGATCAGCCTCATGCCTTTTGTTAGCATAACTATTTCGGATGGTCGTTCACAATGCCTAGATTTAAATTTTACGTCTACCAGGTGTCATACCTCATTTTTAGGCCCTACCATACATTCCGTATCCCAGAACGATATGCCGAGGAATATCAACGACCCCCTTGTACATGGTCCAGCGTGGTGAGTTGCAGGCAAAGCCTACCGGCCGTGTGGGTAACGGCAAGTTGTTTACTGACTCGTCCTAAACTTCTTGTAGCTTATCTCTCAACGCTTCATCAAATATTTTTGGTATGACTAATAAATACAAACCAGCAATAAATACTATCTTTGAAATTAACACATTTTTTTTTAAAGTAAATAAATACTCTTTTAGCGCAAAAACAAAAATCGTTCTCCTACACGCATATGATGGAGTAAAATAAAAGTTTCTAAATATATTAAAATTTACATTAACCTAGTATAGGTAATTCTTACAGAATATTTCATGTATGAGTTTCAAACAAAGGTGACTATTTCGGCATTGAAAACATTCAAAATATATAGTAGTACCTGTTAAAAATCCAACAAAAATATATAAAACCGGTTTTGATTGTTGAAGCTTTCCCTTTCTAAAAGTATATTATTATAACACCATTATTTATTATTAGAAACTCTATGATAATATCTAACTTAAATGTTTTTTTTGATTGTTGTTTGCCTTAATTACTTATGTTGCGTATGGTAAGGACAAAATTTTACTCGTGTTCAATTTATGTTATATACAAAATTTTACTTTAAACTTTAACAAGATATTTTACCACAATTAAATTGTGTTTAACAAGTTTAATTTGTTTTGGTTATTACTTGATTTTTATTTGTATTAATTTCGAATTTATATAGTTATGAAAGGTTGGGTTAAACCCATAATGGAGTCACAAATAATAAGGCAACAGTATAATATGCATGACAAATACTCTTTTACATTTTCTCTTTGGTGCGACGTACAGATAGGTAAAGGAATATTTTGAAATGTTTAATAAAAAACCATAATTTATTTTTAATTATTAATGATAGAGTGGTTGAACAAGATTAACATGAAAATCTTCAAATATTGATACTACTTTACATTTAACAGTATAATACCTACAATAATTATATTAAATGTTGGTGCTTTTAACCATATAACTGATTTTTACATGAAATAGAAATTAAAAATCCATGAATCAATAAATAAACATCACGTGGAAGAAGGACTTACCTAACACAGGTATTGGAGCTCTCCGCAACTTTAGTACAGACACTTACTTCTTTGAAATTTCTCGAAAATGTTATAATTATGAAAACGAAATTGGACTGTTACTTGTTTACTTTATTCTAGTGTGAAAAACATCTGGTAATTGAAACATTTACACTTTTGAACATTTTAGGTAACAAAGCTAAGTAATTTACCAACAATTATAAAACGTCATTCTGATTGTGGAATGGGGATCTTTTCTGGTCAAAGACATATCTTTTAGAAGTTATTACTTTTCTGAAATTTTATAAAATTTCGATAGCTTTAACCCCCATAAAAATGTCTTTAGCAATAATGTATTTAGGAACTATCCAATATAATGCTTACAGTGGTTAGAAGTCACCTCTTTTAATGGTTTTGATATACTGGTTACCCACATGGCAAAACGCACCCTCAAGAGGAACTGTTGGCTTGATCAAAGAGGAAATCTCATTATGGGACTATCCAGAAATAAATTATTTTAACTGCATGATTCATATATAACATTATGTATGATCCAGTATTACCAACATTACAGCTCTGTTGCATAAATTTTATTTTTTCGGGTTGAAATTTAATCAGTCTTCATTACTTTGATTAAGGAGAACAATTACTATAATTTAAACATCAAGTACCCTTACCAGATCAATGATATAAGACTGACGATAATATTAACTAAAATAATATCCATGTAATCTCTATTTAAATTCTACTTACCGATTTTTTCGATATTTTCCAATTATTTCTCCTTCCAAACTCACTTTTGCGTTTATACTTGTATGTGACAGACATTTCCACAGGTATAATATACATGGTTGTCATAGTAAAAACAAAACAACTAACCAAAAGTGTTTTCAAATTAGAGACGAACAACTCGATGAGATATAATAAGAGAACCTATCTTTTGAACATTAATATATATACTGGAGTAAATTAGGTAATATAATAAATTCCCATATTCATTTATTTATAATTTAAACTAGAAGCTCGAATTCTAAAAAAATCTGCGTATTTTTTATTGTAATGGTTTTAAATATTAAGAATGTTTAAATGATACACACATATTGTTACAATTCAAAATTTAAGTTTAAATCCTTTAAAACCTTTGAAAATAATATACTTTTGCACCACAATGAACCATGTTTGACATTTTAGAGATAACTTACAATGAAACAATAAAATTGAGTTGAGCACGTAGGATGACCGAGATCCTAAATGCCTGCCAATTTACCCAGAGTGAGTACAAAATAAGGAGAGAGGATAGGGATAACTTGAGAAGAAAGTAAACTGTCAAGAATTAAATTTTGTCTATGAAACCTTTGTTGCACTTAGAATGAAGCCTAACTTGTTACTTACACAACAGTAATGTAATGTAAATACAGTTTTTAATACAACTAATGAAATGTAAGTATAATCAGAGTAGATATAAAAATAATTGGTCCTTTACTAAACTCTGATAAAGGACAGAGGACGAGATTAACGAGAGATGTCTGACCCTCTTTATCCCTGTCACAATCAGCAGTGTCAGGGTTAAAACCGAAGTTTGTGTCAATTTGGACCTCTGGTCTAAGGTTAATGGTAAACTATCATTTGTTTAAAACTTCTACGCTGATTACAACTGAAAAATTCATGAATACGGTGTAAAAAATATAAGTTAATCTGCATTGTTTTGGTGTTGATCTTTGGAAAATTTAAGTAGATATGTGACAAATATTTTATGTTACGTACTTATTTTAAGTAATGTTCTCTTATCCACCAATAACTCAAATAGCATGAAAGAGCTTATTATTTAACTGGCAAATATTTATCGTGCAAAACATACATTTCGAGTGTCCATAATAATGTTTTTATATTAAACTTAACCTGGTGAAAGTAAATTAAAAATGTTATCTAACGTCCGGCCCTACATTGATTGGTTTGTGTTTAGTGCCGATGTGTGCTTATAGGGGGAAATCGTATCTTTGTACTTATTACGGTATAAAGATACAATTTTGCAAAATTTTCGTAAATTTAGAACCTTTTAGAAACAATGTTTAAAACGTACTAGTGATAGGCTTTAATGACGCTCGGCCAAATGCCATCGTTGGACATGCAACGCCATAAGATTAATTCTTACGTATGTAGAAATAAGTTACATAAAAATTTCCAAATTATGGATTTAATATTTTTTTACATATCTTGTCATATGATACATTCTCATGTGCGATTATTGAAATACATTTTGTAGTAGTGCTTAAAAATAAAAGTATACACAGAAAGACTCTATTTAATTATATTGCAGTTTGGTGATCATTAGGTTGCATGTGATAAAATGTGACAGTTCAAAATATTTATTGCGTATATTGAGTTTGTTTACTAATTTATTTCTTGTGATATTTTATTGTTACCATCATATATACTAATAATGCTAGTGTAAAAATATTCGCTAAAGCTCAGCAAAACTTCTTGAAGTGACATAATCGAAATCAGCGGTCTTCATATATAAATAAAGCTGTATGAATAGTTTGAGTTCTGTAGGTTATTTCGTTTTTGAGATCTCGTGCGGACGGACAAACAAACAGATAGACAGAACAGAAATTATTCCCATCCCACGATTGATAGGAATCGGTAACGTCAACTAATCACAATTTATTTCAAATGTGGCAGATAAAGATATATAGACATAGATAAAGAATAATAGCAATGACAAATAGCACAACACGTTGTCAATTATAAAATTGCAAGACTAGCTTGAACTTACAAACATTTCGTTACAAGAACTTACATGGAATTTATTTTTTAGATGTTTTATAATTTATAAATTTATCAAATTAAATAGTTGTATGACAAAGAAACCGTTTTGCTTTATTAAAAATATGGTTAATGATATAAGACATGCAAATGATGAACCACTGTACGATACAATTTGTTTACATTCTGCATCGTCATCAGTAACCTATGTAAACACAACGTATCATCGTCATCAGTGTAGGACACAACGTAATAAAAATTTACATGAATTTTATTTATATTATTATGATTATTGGTTTATAATATTCACTTAAACGGTTACAATTATCCAAATTTATTTTACCCTTCAAGAAAACTTCTTATGAATCTGTATTTACAAATATTTACCGACAAAGTTCTAAGCGGATTCGTACTTAGTGTTTGCTGAGAGAAAACAAACAATATCTATCAAACTGCTTGGTTTATGTTGTGTCAAACTAGTAAAGTAAGATTTTGTCTATGTGTGAAGAAATTTATTCTTACTTTAGAACAAAACTAGTTGTACAAAAATACATCAATACAATTTTATGATGAACTGCAGTTATTATATGTCCATATAATAATGGAATAATATAATGTATGCGTAGACTACTTAAACATCTAATTGTTTGCTTTTTAAAATTGATATAAACAAACTGTAAACGTTTTTATGTTTGTTTGATTACCTAGACACCTGGTGACGAATAACTGAACACTCGTTTACACTCTTTAGTTTTTCGCTAAAAACTAAGGGATTTCTACATTTAAACTATTCATGTCCCTGTCTGAGTTTATCGTATGGCAATAATAGTATTATTTAAATGTAATGAATGTATAATCATATCTTAAGACTACTGTTACTTATTATCAGTGACAGAACCTACCGTTAAAGAAAAATACCATCATATTTTCACCTCACATACAATAGTATGCACCTTCACCAAACTTGAATTTCCACATATAGAACAGCGCCATCCAACATGTAAATTCTACAAGTTTATTTTGTAACTATGGTGAGAACAGAAAGGCTGATAGAAACAGCGAAAGACAAACACATGAATGATACTGTTCCAGCCTTTTAAATCATAGACTTTGCTAAATCTTAACTTAAAAACTTGCGTTATACCGTCGTGTTATACCGTTATTAATTTATATAACCTTTAAATAATGACATCTGTATAATGTTATTGTAAATAGCTTTTTAATAAAGAATGTTATCAAAAGTAAATGATAGGTATTGGATGTCCTCTGTGCCCAATACTAGCCAAAACATCCCTATTCATAAATACTTTAGAGTCTCAGTATTCCCCTTTTACCTATGAAGAGGTGAGATTTTACACTTCACTTCTCGTTCTTGTGATTTAAACATGGGCTTGCATACTGTGTGGTGAGAATGCCTGGGTTCATTTCCTCCTTTTTGGACTCCAAGCAGTCTCAGGGTGTGCTCATGGCGTATGCGCAGCGGAAACGCCTGTGTTTATTTAATCTTGTCTGGACAAGCAGGTGTCTGATATAATATTTTTCATTTCTAATAGTAATCCATTGTCACAAGTTGTAAGTTTGTAGCACATTTTATGCATAGTATTTCTTAAAAATTGACAAAGATGATTGATTTCAATCATATAAACGTAGTTTTATCCATTTTGTAACATATAATGACTCGTTACACAAAGAATATTAAGAAATGTCATTAAAAATTTTTTTACCTTATTTGTAGTATTATATTTTAGAAGCTATTTCCTTACATCGTTCTCAAGCTCTAGTCTTTACAATATCAACCATCGACACCGAAAATAAAATGATAATCCAATTTTTAACAAAGAATTGCAGCAATATATGACTATCCTTCGAAAAACGTATTTGCCAACTCTTTTACGAAAACTTTACTTTACTTAATTACATAAAAATATATAATTTGTTTACCTTTAATATATGGAAGCAATAAAACTGTATATTTGTAATTATTTTGAGAGAATTTTTACATAGTTTACTTGAATAGGAATTACACATTTCATCTGCACAATGTATATATCACTTTTGGCAAAGAAATTTTTAAATGGTAATGAAAAATAACGTGGTTTTAACGTTAATAATTTATGATTTAGTTTCATAGTTTATTGATTACATAACCCATACGGTAAAAAGCTTTACTATAAATATTAATAGTGCATAATTTTTTTACATAGTTAGTGTTACTATTTAGTCTATGAGCTACATTATTATTACAATTACTGTTTTTGTTTTGTAACAAGTAGTATCAGATCCACGCTTTAGCCTTAAACTGCCCGTATTTAGGGACCACTAGCCTGTGTAAAGATCTCATCAAACTAAAAAATAAGGATAGATGATGCAGTTCCATACTAAAATTCGATTAAAAGTGCAAAAGCCACAGAAAGCAATTCAATATGCGCTTTTTCTAACTTAGATCCAAGTTATGGCGTCACTCGGCCACATAACTTGTTCAATATCTGTTATGTTATTGCTATGTACTCATCCTATTATGTTATTAACTCCACATTACAAGGCTATCTTCATTTTAGTATAATGAATATTCAATTGTGTCATATAAATTTAACATCTGTTTAAATTGTCCCCCATGTGCATTTTTATTTTTTTATTGTTTTTTTTAGTGATTAATGAACACTAATGATTGTTGAATACCAAACCGTGTATTGCAATAAAATAATTAAAAAGAGGTTTTATTTGTTTATTCATTATACTCTTACAGTATTACAATTTTTATTTACTTAAAAGTATTTAATATTGTTACAATCAATGCTGTATATTATATGTATAGTTTTATATCATTAAAAAGTAATACTAGTAATTAAATTTTGGAATTGATATTTTAACTTAATAAGTAGCAAATTTGTAAGGACTTGTCTCGTGACTAAGACTCAACTAAACACTGTATGTAACATTGACTTGTTTGATTGAGTTTAAGTATGCTACGCACATTACTGAGTCCTATTTCATACTTTATACTGTGGTTTTTATAATAAAGAACACAAATAATAGAACTGTTTCATGACATGAATTTCGAATTTTAATATTTCTAAATGAACTAAAACAACGCTTTGTATGTGTAATATTATAATATAGGTATGTGTTTAAAAATCACGGCTTACAATAAATGACGCATATGAACAGTCTGTCCCTAAACTGAATGTTTACTTATAATAATGTAAGAAAATATTATGACTGAAGCTAAAAAAAATATTTTACTATTATCGTAATATCGCATCATAAACAAGATAGTAGGCTATATTTTATATCTGCCCCCAAGTATGTAAATGAAAGAACAGTAATGTCCTCTTCTCGATGATCAGCAATGAATTTGCCTCTGCTGATTAAGACGATTCAGCATTTCAACCAGATGAGATTGCTGATATCAATTATCACTGGCTATTTGTTCTTTCTACCAATAACGAGGAAAGTATTGACTTAAGGAGCTTAGCAGACGTTTTGATAAGCGATAAATTTTAAATGTAATTTAAGTTGTTCTGTATAACTTATAATAATGATTATTAGCTGACAAATAACATGAAACATTTCATAAATGAAAGCATATATGTATTTTTTGGGTTGAATAGTAGAAAAGCGAAAGTATTTTTTTCTTAAAGGAAGTTATAAAATCTGTTGTCAGGCTATGCAGAATGCTATTTTAAATAACAGTTTGTACTAAAATATTTTTTGTCCTATACCACATAAAACCCCTAAGTAGGCAATAATAATGTCTTTTCACAATTGATTAAAATGGGTTGTGAGTTCGACAAAATCATGAAACTGCATAAACCAATATAAGAAATAATTTTGTAAATTTGTTTTGAAATGTAGTGTAATTATTTACATTTATAGTGTAATTAATTTACACTAAAGAATTATTTTTAATGTACCTAAAATCCATTTACTTCGTGTCTCGTCCTCCTAGTATTGAATAGGACGTAATGGATAGATTATGACTAATAAAATTGTGTAAAATAATATTTAAAATATTGTTAAACCACATCCATAGTTCAATGTATTTGTAAAATATAAATAACTTTAAAATTCCGTAGGCTATATTACGTTCAGTGTGCCTATAGAGCTGGGGACATGTTTGGAGTAAATTAATGGAACCAGTGGAGTCTCTGTATGCATTTCAGCTTGCCAACAACGGCAATTCTATCTGAGTTCTAGGTAAATCAGCATTATTCTCAAAACAACAATATTTTCTAATTTCATAGGCTCTTTGTGGTTTTATACAGCCAATGACTAATCCTTTTTTATTTCGAACGAATCAATAGTTTGAAGTTAAGGAAATTAAATTTATGAATTATTTCAATGATGATTTTTAAGATATCCATAAAATCTATGTGTAAATTTATTCATTAATTTATTAAGGTTTTCTTAGAATTATTTGCGTCTTTCAAAATAACATATATTATAAATATTGTTAACAATTTATTAAATCTTTATTTAAATTATAGTTTTTACTGTCATGTTAAATTTTTATTCCGTCAAACGTTAGTTAAAATACATTCATATCGTCCATTAAATCGGGAAGACGATTCTTAATGTTGTGTTAAAAAAATTATCATACTATATTTATTTTTTTAGTTTTATATTTGAAATTATTTCTGGAAAGTATTTATATTTAACAAAATGTCTGGGATTACAAAATTAATAAAATGGTTAAATAAAAACTGTGCACTCTATCACTGTTTACTTGTTAAGGAAATAATAATGAAAATACTAACAGGTTCTCACATATAGTAGAAACTTTTATAAATATGTACTGGATATTTTCATTAGAATATAACAGTGCAATAAAAATATATGAATGTTTTGATCGGATTATAGTGTGTATATCTAGCGTAGTGTTATTAGACACGATTACGCCACATCACATATTGTATAACACGCTTAGCTGAGTTTTCATTAAAATAAATACGCGATTTTATTATTCAAATGTCCTACGTATAGAAAATACATGTTTATATTATACCGGCATTAAATGAGAAACTGTTCCAGATTATTGAGTGATAAGCTTGAATATCGCTCCAAGAATCATCATAAATCGTCGATATGCTGTGTGTCCATATTATATAATAACAATGAATTATATAAACTATAAAAGTGTCAGGTCTTCAGCACTTCAAAATATTCTCATCCAACTGCCAAGGAATGTTGTACGTACTTTAACCAGCCACCGGATTTGTCTTGCTTCATGTTGATAAGATCAAGTATTAATATCGTGTAATTTTTCGTTTTGTGTATCTTATATTTACCCTTGTGACAAAAAAGCTACATGTTTATACTTTTATGAAGCGATTGATTAGCTTCAGTGTCATGGCTCGGTATTTGGGGTACTATGATAATACAGAGCATTTAATATATGATATAGGTAATCCTAATAGTATGAAAGTAAATCAATTGTGAATAGTATGGTGTGAAATGTTGAATTTTGAAAGCCCATGATACAGTAGCTTAGTAATTTATGAGAAGATATAAACTTGGAATACAGTTGGTTAATCCGATGTGGTTCTTCCAAACAGATGTTCTGCAGTTGCCATACCAAAAGAAGAAACATCTGATTTTATCCTCAAAAATATATATCATCCGTTTCAAAATGAACATTTACGTAACAAACTGCTTTGGCGATTTCAAACTCCCCTTGTTTACCTCTTAACACAACGTATACCTGTAGTTAAATATCAATATATAGACCGGGTGTTCAAAACATTGTATCACAAACTACGGTGGGTGATAGTAATCAACATTTCAAACACAAAATGTCAAATAAACATAGGTCGAAATATGTCCTGTTTGGCCTCTATCAGCTTTTTTTAAATATTATCTCGAAGCATATTTATTTAAGGAAACTTCAAAAGAAATTTTAGTTATTTTCTTAATAATTGCCAAATTACATATGAAGAACGTTTTTAAAAGTCAATTAATAAAAGAAAACTTCGTTACTAAGCTAATGCAACATTTCAAAGAAATCATATGTAATAGATTTAGCTTTAAATAAATTTTAGTTTCTTAGACCTAAACTTCTGGATAAGAATACATGGTGCAGGCATGTTAGTGTTCATTCCTCTGTTTTTCTTTAAGTCATGATAAAATACCATATCACAATGTCAATAGAGCCAATCGCTTTTTATTACCTAGTGGGCAAATAAATATTCAAATCGTTGTTCATTAAGTGGGGGTTTATTTCATTGTTTTAATAATACTTAAATAAACACTCAAAACAAATTATTTCAAATGTATTAAATGTTTATGATTCTTCATTATCACAATTTCGAATAAAAGTTATAGGTTTATTATGTATGTGTTAGCTGCATCCAATGATGCAGCTAAAATTAAAATGTTAGCAAATGTTTCAGCCTCATTAACAATCTTCAGCTGAAACATCAGAGTGTTAACAGTTTGTTAAATTCAGTTAAAATTGAACTGTAAAACATAAATACTACCATTTTTAATTATTTATATGTTTATTTATAAGATTTCTGTGAACATGTTTTAGTCCTTTTCAAATTTGCATATCAAAAAATCGAAGGGCGTAACACTCTTAGTGAAAGCATTTTAGTTGGAATGTGATGAAGCAGTTTGATATTTTTCAAACAGGGTTACACATATCTGGTACGAGATATTGCAGTATATAAGGTTTAATATATTCTAAAGTTAAATAGAGCTTTGAATAGTTCTATTTTGATTTTTGTAGTGTGCAAAAATACATACATATAAGTCTCGAATATCTAATTTGATCAAAACATACCAACTTCTGTCTGCTTGAATTCACTGTTTGTCCTAAATATAATTGTCTTCATTATAATAGGCCATTTTGTCCCGACGGAGAAAATATATAACGTACGTACGATTAAATATTTACTGCAGCCCAGCAGAGTCAGTTACTACAGTTAAAATACTTCTCGCCTAATTGATTTAAATTCCAAAAGTTGATGTTACCTCGATCAAGAAAGTATATATGTTGGTTTTCAAGATCCTACTGGGATTAAAAAAAAATTACTACCAGCACATCTTGGCTACCTCCTTTTTAACATTTCAAGTACATTATGATAATTTACTCCCGGTCTAATTTATTTTAAATTTCCCAGTTTAGTTTATGTTGCTGCACTGACCAATAATTTTAATACACATTTAGGATTTAACTTAGAATAAAAAGGTTGCTTTAATAAAAATCATCTTACGTATAAACATTAACGATGATTTTCATTATTAAGGGTGTGTTTCATCACAGCGTTTTATATAGTATTTACAATGTATAAGCAGGGTTTATTGTTTCTATTTT